>NC_140384.1:7292500-7427500 GCF_054491055.1 Hypomesus nipponensis | reverse complement strand
TGGCACGAGGGCAGAGCCGTCCCCCTGCTGGACCCTGGCACGAGGGCAGCAGAAACAGACGGCACTGACGGCAGCCTGGCCAGACCAAGGCAGGCTTCCTCGGGCCTCACTGCCAGTCGACGAGACACTCCATTATTGGACGTTACCTCGCCATAGCACACAGCCTGCCTGCCCAAAGACCCTGTTCTGCCGTAGCACACAGCCTGCCTGCCCAAAGACCCTGTTCTGCCGTAGCACACAGCCTGCCTGCCCAAAGACCCTGTTCTGCCCTAGCACACAGCCTGCCTGCCCAAAGACCCTGTTCTGCCGTAGCACACAGCCTGCCTGCCCAAAGACCCTGTTCTGCCCTAGCACACAGCCTGCCTGCCCAAAGACCCTGTTCTGCCCTAGCACACAGCCTGCCTGCCCAAAGACCCTGTTCTGCCCTAGCACACAGCCTGCCTGCCCAAAGACCCTGTTCTGCCCTAGCACACAGCCTGCCTGCCCAAAGACCCTGTTCTGCCCTAGCACACAGCCTGCCTGCCCAAAGACCCTGTTCTGCCCAAGTATCACAGACAGACAGACATAATGTGAGAACTTAGCTCAACAAAATCCTAGTCTGCTGTGCACAGATATGTTAAACATTTCTTAATCCACAAAAGGAGACTTGTATAAAACGGAGTCAAGTACGAAACAGTCCGTCCACAAACGACCTTTTCCAAACCTCATTCCCAAGATTGATTTTTTTACGTTGTTTTTTTTTCCCTCCCTGTTTCTCCAGAGGTGCTGCCGGTCTTTTAGAAAGTGAAAGAAGAGGAAAGAGCTGAAGCAATTTAGCTAATGGGGCGAAACATATACAGAAGACCATAAAGATTATAGCGGAGCTACGCACAGAACACAACCACACACACACACGCTGGTCTCTCTCTCTCACACACACACACACACACACACACACACACACACACACACACAGGTAAAAACACTCACACATGCTGGTACTTTTTCTCACACACACACACACACACACACACACACACTGGTCAAAATACACACACACACACACACACACGCTGGTCTCTCTCTCACACACACACACACACACAGACACATACACACAGACACACACACACTGGTCTCTCTCTCTCACACACACACACACAGACGCTGGTCTTTTTCACAAACACACACACAAACACACACAGAGACAGTATGGGATGATTGGGGAGGGTTAGGGTTCCCTGCTGAAGCTCAATTGAAAACAAATTACTTCATTTTCTAGAACAGTCTCATAACTCCAGGGTGAAGGAGGGCTGCAAGTAGGTTTTCTTCACAAGCCACCCTTATTTGCAATCCAAACCCCCCCCCCCCCCCCCCCGTAACACAATCACGCACGCATCGCAAGACCTTGTGATCTCACCAACATAACAACAACAGAAATATGGATTATTATCCCAAGACATATGCATGCCAGGAACAGGCTGAATCGAGTTGCTGCGATTTACGGAAAAAGGAGGAGGTGGGGTGGGGCTATTGGTATGCGCCGCACGGCCAATGGCAACGCAGAAACAAAGCCAGTCACGAAGACGTGTCACAGTGCAGCATTAGCATATAAACCACAGGGCCTGTGCATGTGTGTTCTGCTGCCTGGGAGGATCAGCTGTCAATATGCTGACTGGTTCTGCTCCAGAGATCACAGAGGCCTGGGCGGGCTCTGATCTGATTCCTGCACGCCGGCGGACGGATCGGCTAAAAACAACACTGCAAAGCGATCGCCTGTCCATCACTCGGACGTCTGGTCGTTCGCCTAGCCACTTCATAGACGTTCAAGGGGAAAGAGAGAGAGAGGTATAAAACTAGGGAGGTATAAAACTATAAAACATTCATTCAACCAACATGCAAGATATCCAACTGCGTGGAAAAGCACAGTTTGTAGCTGGGAGATGAATGGTCTCTTTTCTAATGTTCCAGATAGTGAAAACATATGCTGGGAGACCCAGGGTCCCAATGGACCCGATGGAGAACAGGGGAGGCTCATTCAATCATGCAGAATATATTAGCCGACATTAGCTCATCAGCTGTTATGTGTGTGTGTGTAACTGCATGTGTGGACGTGAATGTTTATGTGTATAAATGTCCATGCAACGTGTGTGTGTGTGTGTGTGGTTTCTGTGGCTATGGCCTCAGATGCCCTGTGTGGTTGCTCCAGCACCACCCAGCCTCTCTAACCGGGTCAGATGTAGCTAACCATCATCATCCTTCCAGCCAACTGCTCACAGACTTCCAATCCCTTCACTTCATATAAACCCGACTCTCGGCCAGCAAAGCTTCCAGACAAGATCTCCAACCCTTCCTCTGCTACGGTGCGTCGAATGTGGGATGGCGTGGGGAGCCAACACGGATGACGTGTCAAGGCTGGTCTGGTCCGTCGAGTGGACAGTAAAAGTGCAGCCTCGCTCCACTGTCTCTCAGATCCGCCTCACTGACCCAGAGAGAGAGAGAGAGAGAGGAGCTAGCCAGACTCACACAAACGGATGAACAAATGGTTCTCCAGACCCCTTCCAACGCTCCCACGGATGTGGTTATTGCGCTTGACGTTGTTAGGGAACACGCTGAACACCGCATGAGTAGTTTATGACATGTAGATGTCTTTTTAACCTAATAACAGCGGCCATGACATGTCAGATGACAGAGACAGACGAGAAGAGACCATTACTGCTGCGCTAAGTTAAAGTGTCATGGTTCTGGTTACTAGACAATACAGGCTTGCCTCTGCCCCCCACACCACCCCAGAGAGAGATAGAGAGAGAGAGAGAGAGAGAGAGAGAGAGAGAAAGAGAGAGGGAAGGAAAGTGTGTGAGGGAGAGCTAGAGAGAGAAAGTGAGAGAAAAAGAAAAGGAAAGAGAGAAAGTGGGAGAAATAAAACGTGTGAGAGAGAGAGAGAGAGAGAGAGAGAGAGAGAGAGAGAGAGAGAGACAGACAGAGAGAGAGAGAGAGAGAGAGAGAGAGAGAGAGAGAGAGAGAGAGAGAGAGAGAAGGTAGGGGAGTGTGAATGAGAGACATAGAGTGACACTGAGATAAAGGGAGTGTTGTAGCTAGCTACCATTCAGGCCCCTCAGCCTGGCGGCTGAATGCACAGGGTTGCGTAACGGACCCTCTCACTGTGAAGCAGTCAGGGCTGGTGCCCATGCAGCTGAATATACCACTCCAGCCTTCTGGGGAAGAGCGGCTATTTCAGAGAGCATCATATACACAGGATGACAGCCTTGTTTTGACACAACATGCTAAGAATAGAGGGCTTCTATAGAGGGTAGAGGGGGAAAAAAACATTAAGTGCTGGTCAAAAACAAGGAGAAAACACAAAGCATGCGTTTTCACATGAAGCTCAAGAGGAGAACATGGAGGCAGACTGAAGCTAGAGAGGGGCTCCTGTCTCGTATGCCACGCTCACCTGCCGTCCATCATGCCTGCTCTAATATCTCCAAACCACAATCAGATCATGTTGCATAACTGTCCGCCTGTGGGCTGTGTGTGTGTGTGTGTGTGTGTGTGTGAGGGGAAAGAGGGAGGGAAATGGCGGCAGGTCTGCCGTGTTTTCCACTGCACATACATGTTCATTAATCACGCTTGGTCACTTTGGTGTCTTTTTCTATTTCCAGAGCGCCCTGCAGCCAGGAGACCTCCAGCACTGCTGTTGCTGCGGCACGTGTCGACCGGCTGCAGCAGTCACTGCAAATGTCACACTGTGTTAACTAGCTCATGGGGGGGGGGGGGTGAAACTATGGAATGGGGCGCAAGAGGACAATGTATTAATAGCATCATCTACTCCCTGCTATCAATGTTTATTTTTTACCTGACAGAATTGACACGTTTCGGATGACAAGCTTCTTAAACCGGAGACTAAATGTGCTTTAGATGTTTAGACTTTAACACAAATCCTATAAACGGCCCAAGTCATGCAGCCCCCTACTGCAGAGAGGAAAATCTGCTCGCCGGATAGATGCATACACACTCTGGGGTTAGCAGTAGTGGAACAGGCGCTGGGGGACAGCCCTGGAAAGAGCCATGGGGAACAGCAGGCAGGGGTGGAGTTAAGGATGTCCACAGTCAGACAGTAGAAGCCTAGATGGCAAAGAGTAGAACACGCCCCATGTAAGACATCCTGGGTGTCAGTGTCAGACAACATCTCCCTCCCCCTCCCCCTCTCTCTCTCTCTCTCTCTCTCTCTCTCTCTCTCTCTCTCTCTCTCTCGCTCTCCCTCCCTCCCTCCCTCCCTCCCTCCCTCCCTCCCTCCCTCCCTCCCTCCCTCCCTCCCTCCCTCCCTCTCTCCCTGTCTCTCCCTGTCTCTCCCTGTCTCTCCCTGTCTTTCCCTCTCTCTCCCTCCCTCTCCCTCTCTCTCTCTCTGCTTCCTTTTCTCCGTCTCCCTCCCTCTCTCCGTCTCCTTCTCTCTGTCTCCTTCTCTCCGTCTCCTTCTCTCTGCTTCCTTCTCTCCGTCTCCCTCCCTCTGTCTCCTTCTCTCTGTCTCCTTCTCTCTGTCTCCTTCTCTCTGCTTCCTTCTCTCCGTCTCCCTCCCTCTCTCTGTCTCTCTGTCTCCATAATTTCTCTTTCTATTTTTTTTCCTTTGCCTCTCTCTCCCCTTTCTTTCTCTCTTGCTCTGGGGTGCTGGAGGAAAGATTTCTGCAGGGGAGTGTTGGAGTGTGAGTCATCGCTAGTGCAGAGAGAGCGAGCCACGGAAAAAAGGGAGAGAGACAGAGAGAGAGAAAAGGAGAGATACAGAGAGACTGAGAGAGAGAGAGACAGAGAGAGAGAGAAAAAGAGAGATACAGAGAGACTGAGAGAGAGAGAGACAGAGAGAGAGAGAGAGAAAGAGAGATACAGAGAGACTGAGAGAGAGAGAGACAGAGAGAGAGAGAGAAAAAGAGATACAGAGAGACTGAGAAAGAGAGAGAGAAGGGTAATCTTAAGTCAAAGAGCATCAGAGCATCAGTGCAGTTGGGTAACACCCTAATTTGCAGCAGGGCACTAAACACTAACCCTTCCTTGTTGGCTTTCCAACTGGATGCAGGCGCTCAACACTGGAGCCAGGTAAATATGCAGGCTCAGTTGTAATGCAGGAGGTTGCAGAGCTCAGGGTACTGAGTGATGAGGGCATTAGACGGCACTGGGCTGGGCTGAGCTAGGCTGGGCCATGCCAGGCTACAGCTTAGCTGTGACAGATAAGGATATGACTTTGTACTGACGCCTGTGGTCAGATTACTGTAATGAAGATAGGCCTGGTCTAGGATCTCTGGGGCACCACAGGTTCACTGGGTCCAGACTGGTGGGTCCCACGTAATAGAAACTAGCCTTCGGTAAGCGTTATATGATGACAGGACACAGCGCTTTCAATTAATTGATGCAGTCTTTTTGTTGGATAAAGATGACATGCGGTACGAAAACAATGAAAGATGTCTGGACTCAAACCAGAACCTTTCAGAGGAACGTCTAGAGCTTCTTCTCTAACCAGAGACTTGTTTCTTTACACGACTAATAAATACTGCAGCGTGTGTAAAACAGAACATTATGAATGTTTCCCTATGGCGGAATTTACACAAAATCGTTCTTTCTCCCTCTTCAACACACACAAACACACACACACAGACACACACCCCCACTCCCCCTTACCTTCTCCCATACACAGACAGTGCAGGACTGGTAAACTAGCTCCCTCATGTCCACAGATCCATCGAGCGGCAGCAGCAGCGGCAGAGAGAGAACTTGTGTGTCTCCGGAGAGATGGAGAGATACTCGCACCTGGACAAACAGACGCTCCGAGCCGCCCACTCAGGTCTGTAACCAGACCCTGGGTTACAGATGAGCTCCGCCATGTTGACACACGAGTCGCCTGATCACATGACCGCACATCACCGCACATCACCATGTACCACTGGCTCAAAAACATACGCCCAGATACCAGAGAAAGAGGGGGATAAAGACAGCACTGTAAGCTCATAAAGATGTTTTGCCTGAACGTGTAGTGAAGTATGGATGAAATGAGGCCTCGGGTGTTGCATGCTGGTTTGGGCCTTGTCTCTAACCTTCTAGACGGTGTGTTTGCCTGCATTTCTATCCGTTATCCTGTGGTGACTTGAAGGTATCCTTCTCTCTTTCTCAGAAAGCTGTGCGTAAGACCAGCCATTCAATGTAGT
Source organism: Hypomesus nipponensis (assembly GCF_054491055.1). Lineage (NCBI taxonomy): Eukaryota > Metazoa > Chordata > Actinopteri > Osmeriformes > Osmeridae > Hypomesus > Hypomesus nipponensis. The sequence continues at coordinate 7,421,333 of NC_140384.1, read as the reverse complement.
GTGACTCATCCCTCAGCTTGTTGTCCTTTAAGAGAGGAACAACTGAAGTATTAACAACAGTCTCAGGTCTGCAGTCACGCTTCTGTGGAGCCCCCCTCCTCAGCCTCCCTCCCCAGCCTCCCTCCTCAGCCTCCCTCCCCAGCCTCCCTCCCCAGCCTCCCTCCCCAGCCTCCCTCCCCAGCCTCCCTCCTAAGCCCCCCTCCCCAGCCTCCCTCCCCAGCCTCCCTCTTCAGCCTCCCTCCCCAGCCTCCCTCCCCAGCCTCCCTCCTCAGCCTCGTGGTTCCTGCTGAGTCAGGACAGACAGTGCTCTGGGACAGGGGGGGGGAGAGAGAGAGAGAGAGTGTCTCGGCTAGTTTCGGCCGCCTCAGTGTTTTTCTATCTGCAAGCGCAGTCTGAACTCTCTTTCTGGCGGAGGGGCCATTCTGAGCTGGCGGCCGTTTCTCCAAGGCGGTCCTGGTGACATCCAAGACCTGATCTGAGCACCAGCACTCGAGAACAGAGAGAGAGAGACAGAGAGACAGACAGACAGAGAGAGACAGAGAGAGACAGAGAGAGAGAGAGAGAGAGAGAGAGAGACAGAGACAGAGAGACAGAGAGACAGAGAGACAGAGAGACAGAGAGACAGAGAGACATAGAGACAGAGAGACAGAGAGACAGAGACAGAGACAGAGACAGAGACAGAGAGACATAATGTAATGGAAGCAAATGTCTCCAACCAGAACAACAAAAAAAAAAGTTTATTGGATTGCAGGGCCGAAAAGGCAGGTCAGCAGAGTGAGTCATCCTGAGCCTGTCTGCGGAGAGCCCTCGACGCTCCTCTCCTCAACCCTGCCGAGGCTAGCTACAGCCAAGCAGGCAGAACCACACACTCATCCGAGAGGGACGCACACAAACGAACCTCCAGCACTCGCAAACAATTAAACAGCAAAGTGTTTAAACACTACATTGACCGTCAGGTGATAAGCTCATCTTAGAGGACGGTCGACTCCTCGCCACTTCCTGCTCCATCACTGTTCACGGGTTTCGTTTAGCTCCCCGACCTCCCTGACACCTTGAGTGACTGCACACCCGTCTGGTCCTCCCTCCCATCTCCCTGGGAGAAGCGCTCAGAGCCATTCCTGCCCTTTCCCTCCACCCAGACAGAAATCTAATTAAGGAACGCGAGATTGAAACCATCCCCACCTTCTGATGGCGTAAAATTAGATGTTACAGATTTGGAAAGGCAATCTAACTGTGACGTCTTGATCGCTCAGCTGGCGACACGGAACGGTGCTGGGCATGTGTGTGACTGTTTGTTTGTGTGAGAGAGAGAGCAAGAGAGAGAGGAAGAGAGAGAGAGAGAGAGAGAGAGAGAGAGAGAGAGCAAGAGAGAGGAAGAGAGAGAGAGAGAGAGGGAAGGAGGGAGGGAGGAGAGGGTAAGAGAAAGCTAGAGAGAGTAGAAGAGAGGAGGTGGAGACAAAGAGAGCGCGTGAAAGGAGGGGTGGAGAGAAAGAGAGAGAGAGAAAGGAGCAGGGGGGGAGAGAGCACTACACAGCGAGAGGGAGAGAAAGCGTGAAAGCATGTGTTTATGAAAGGAGGCCAGAGAGAAAACATGTGTGTATTTATATGTTTGTGTGTGTGTGTTGCCCAAGGAAAATGATTTTCCTGAACCTAATCAAACAGCCAGTACTGGGGCACTGCCAAGGGTAGGACCACGTCAGAACAACACGACAGGTGTGACTGTGAAAGCACATCAAAACATGAAAGATCCTGAACTCACGGGCTTGGTGAAAAACAGCCATTAGAACACTGAGTCCCACAATCTCGATTATAAAAACATTACAGAACAGCCTGCTCTCTCGTGCCAAATGTTTGATTCCACAGAGCGTTTTAATGTCAGTCTTTGTACACGGGCCAATCGGCTCTAACAGGCTCTTATACCTACTGAAGCAGTCACCCTAGTGAGTCATCCTGAAAGTTTTAGGCTGGTTTAGCTGCAGTTCTATTGGCAGACGAAGCCCTCTGTGACACGGCTTGTAAAAAGGGCTATAGAAATGAAGGGCTGTTTAAACACCCAACCAGCCCGCGGAGCTGTCGAACGTGTGCAGGAAACAGGAAGTGCACGTGTGCAGGAAACAGGAAGTGCACAGTCACGACAAAAGAAGTATCCGTCTCCCTTCCGTCTCTTGACTGTACTTCCATCACTTGACAATACTGCTCGGGGACTTTATTGCAATTAGCCAGCACTTAATGGGACTGACCTCCTTTGATGATGCTGGAGGCATATTTAGGTCAACAACGCTCTGATGAGGCACCAGGAGTGCTTCTCACAAGGTGCCCAAATGACTGGTTTACTCCCACACTTTTTCTATATTATGTTTTGGTATTCCAAGACCCTCCTACTACTACTACTACTACACACCCAGTCACACTTCCACCCTGTAAGTATCAATATTTATACACAGGCAAAGTCCATAAATGTCAGTGACTGGTCCCAAAAAAATCAATGGCCGCCTGCTACATATTTGAATCTGCTTATGAAGGTCAAGTCACACAATACAGCGGAGAGACACACATTAAGTGCTGGCTGATTGCAATAAAGTCCCCGAGCTGTATTGTCAAGTGATGGAAGTACAGTCAAGAGACAGAAGGGAGATGGATAAGGTACTTTCACAAACTGCCCTTAACCCTCCAGCACCCCTGCACGCCCCCAGAACTAAAGAACACACAGGACAAACGCAGGACACACCAAACCGTGGTCGCTTACCTCGCAGAGCGAGTCGATCGCCTGCTATGAAAGAAGCAGACTTACCAAAGTTTGATCTTTGGGTCGCTGGTACATTATGTATAAGGCAGAGGAGAGTGTTCGGAGAGGCGCTATCAGTTACCAGTAGGCCTGTCGGCCCCATCAGGAGTAACCTCCATTTCATACAAACACACACACACAGAGAAGCCTGTTCCTTAGTCACTCTAGGCTAAACAAGTCCATCTCTCCAGACTCTGGGCATGGTTTAAATCTTGACTCCTGTCTTCCACCGGGAGGCTGAGGGAGCCTGCCACCACTTGAATTTGTCACTTGGCTAACAGGCTTATGAAAGTTAGATGAACGTTTTACGATCTTGTTAAAACCGGTTACATTATTAAAAGGGCACGTTCATTCCGAAAAGTGAGAAAGACAGCCTGAAGCGGATTGAAATTTTAATAGCCTCGATACAGTGGCTGCATTTTGAGAAACTTGGCAGGAGGTTTGACTCTACGACCCTGAACCGTATCATGGGAACCAGAGTGACTTTGCTCTCTCCCTCAATTAACAATTCACGACACCCCCTCAGAGTGAGTCAACACAGATTTCAATTTGTTTTCTTTTTTCTAAAGACACCATAGCTACATTATCTCTATAATATATCTATATTTCGAAATGACAAAGCTTTATTGACCTGACAGAAGTCGCTAAGGTCAAGCGGACTAGCGTCAGAAGGACAGGAAGTAACCGAGCCTTGATGAGGCTGGAGTAGTCTCTCCCTCTCTCCCTCTCCCTCTCCCTCTCCCTCTCCCTCTCCCCCCTCCCCCCTCCCCCCTCCCCTCCCCCTCCCCCTCCCCCTCCCCCTCTCTCCCTCCCTCCCTCCCTCTCTCAGCTCTGATGGCGCTGTGATAACCCTTATCTCAGCATCCTCAGTGTGATGTGGTAAACACTCTCCTGTGGGCTGGAACACTGAGCTGTTCCGCCGGCACGGCGAGTGAGTGTGTTCTGGAGTCGGAATGCTGGGGTGTCGGAACGCTGGAGCGCTCTGGTGGGAGGACTGTTCGAGCAGGGAGGTCCCTGGTTGGCTGGCCGCTCCAGAGCGTTAATAAGGAGGGTAATTGAATTATGGCTGCAGAGGAGGGCCTGTAGTGTGGGCGCCACGCAGCTGTAATTCCATTACGACTGATGTAAACACTGGCATCGAGACAGGACCTCGGTGCGGAGGCCCTCGTCCTCGTCAACACCCAGACACGCGTGTGCGTGCACCGTTTGACAAGACCCTCGCGCGTATCGGCCATGCATCATTGGTTATTTGTGCGTGAACACACGCAGACATACAAAAGCATGACAGACATCTGTTTCTGTGAAGACCTGCGCCCGTGTGAGCCTGCCTGCCTGCCTGCCTGCCTGCCTGCCTTCGTGCGTGTCTGGTGTAAACGTGCGTGTGCGAGCACGCGCGTGAGTCCAGCAGCGTCCCCCATGGCAGCGCTAAGGGGAAGATGAGAGGATGTAGCAGAGCAGTGTGACACACAGGAACACACACTCCTCCAGGGAGCGTCAGGGCCACAGCGGCGACAGCAACTTCCTCTCCACAGTCGCCCAGAATTCAGAAACACAGGCCCCACCTCGAACTCCACAATGCCCCCACGCTCAGCGCTCAACGCCTGCTTCTAACGGTGATGTCGTGGTCTAATCCCACTGGCAGAGCAGGACTGCTGTACAGACAGACAGTGGTGGGCGGACTCACTCAAATGAGACATTAGATTGCAAATGAAACTCTAGTGGGTGTGCTACAGTACATGCAGGCAAGCCAATCAGCAGAGCCACAGAAGTGAGGAGGGGAGAGGGGGGGGGGAGGGGGGAGGGGTGAGGGGGAGCTGTCAGCTGTCTCTGTGCCGGAAAGAAAAGGGTTGTCGTGTGGCTGTAACCAGTCGTCACGCGTCATGATGGAGTCAGACAAGAGGTGGGGGGAGGAATACCTTTGCCAGAGTGAGTTTGCGGTTTGCTGAATGTTATCTCTGTGGTGAGATAACAGAGTGTGTGTGTGTGTGTGGGGGGGGGGGGGGGGGGGGGGGGAAGGGGGTCTAAGGCCGCCGCCGGTACTGCGGAGGACGCTCTGTTAGCTTTTCATTACGACTCCCTCAGTTTTACATGGGAGCACCCTGTGTCTGTAATTACCGATGCCACGACAATCATTTCAGAATCCATAATCGGCTGTTTTTCCACTCGAGGGGACTGACATCCCCCCCCCCTTCACCCCCTCGTTCCTCCTATCCTATTTCTCTGTTGACTGAGCAATGCAAAACAATGGCTTAATGACACGATAGGATGCTAGTTGACTTCAAAAAACGCTCGTTTCCTAGCAACCGGCAGGTAGAGGAGGAGCGGAGGAGCGGAGGAGCTGTGATTGGCCGCTGCTGGAATGAAGGCGACAATGTTGTTGTGCGTAGCGGCGTCAGGGAACAGAATGAGGCCACACCTGCCCGCCCCCCCCTCCCCCCCCAAACACCACACCCCGCCCCGCCCATTTAGCCACTCCCCCCAAGGACAATCAAAAACAGATCATATTCATTTGCACAGACCACACAGTTGATGTAGTTTAAATGACACGACGGATAAAGGCCACTTAAATAAGCATTAAAACTGCATTAAAAACAAGCCTTGCAACATCCCGTCTTTGCAAATAAACAGGCTCTGTGAAAGTCACCCCCTTGCAGGACAGTAACTGTAGGACACGCCCATCAGCGCGTGACAACAAACCCTGCGCCGGGTCGCAAGGAACACTTATCGCTATGGGCCTTATCGCCATGGAAATCACCGAGCAACGTCCCCTTGAATTCTGTTAAACTCTCCGCGTTCATCCATCATAGAGAAAAATGGAGAGTAGGCTGAAAGGTTTCCAGCTGGGACAAGGGGCGAACAAAATGCCCTTTCATGCAGTCGTTCACAGTTAAATCTAAACAGCAAAATGTACTCAACACAACAGTAACCCAAAAAACTGTAGCTCAAGTTCATACATTTCTTCATTTGGTTATCCTCCTGTACCATCTGGTCAGAGTAGAAGATAGAAATAAGGTATCCATTCCTTCCTCTCACATACACACGCACGCACACGCGCGCACACACACACACACACACACACAAACACACACACACACAAACACACACAAACACACACACACACACACACCTTCACCAACCCTCACCCCTTCACTGAAGCACGGTGCTGAGAGATAATCGATGCAGCTCATTCATATTGAAGCAGAGAAGTCAGGGGAAGCCTGGGGAATTACAAGCAGCGTCCGCGGAGAAGACAGGCTCTGGAACGAGGATCTAAGGATCAGCAGCATCTGTCTGCCTGCCTGCTGTCTGCTTCTCTCCCAGCCTGTCTGCCTGCCTGCTGTCTGCTTCTCTCCCAGCCTGTCTGCCTGCCTGCTGTCTGCTTCTCTCCCAGCCTGCTGTCTGCTTCTCTCCCAGCCTGTCTGCCTGCCTGCTGTCTGCTTCTCTCCCAGCCTGTCTGCCTGCCTGCTTGTATACCTTCCTGTTTGCTTGTCTGCCAGCCTGTCTGCCTGCTTGTCTACTTGTTTGCCAGCCTGTCTGCTTGCTTGTCTGCCAGCCTGTCTGCCTGCTTGTCTGCTTGTTTGCCAGCCTGTCTGCCTGCTTGTCTGCTTGTTTGCCAGCCTGTCTGCCTGCTTGTCTCCTTATCTGTCTGCTTGTTTACCAGTCTGTCTGCCTGCTTGTCTCCCTAACCATCTGCCTGCTTGTCTGCCAGCCTGTATGCCTGCTTGTTTCCCTAACCATCTGCCTGCTTGTCTGCCAGCCTGTATGCCTGCTTGTCTCCCTACCTATCTGTCTGCTTGTCTGCCAGCCTGTCTGCCTGTTTGTGTCCCTACCTGTCGGCCTGCTTACCTGCCTCCATCTACCTGTAATGGGCCTTTGGGCTGGCTTGTCCCAAACACACCAACACATTTTTCTCTCCAGGGAGGATTTGTATGGCGTCCACATACTGAGGCCAGAGGCTGGGGTCACAGGGAGCAGCAGCATCATTGTGACGTCGACAGCCAGTGTAAAACAGATCACCAAGACTGCAGCTTCAACCGCAAATAATCCTTGATGCTAGTCTGAAGCATCAGAAGAGTTCCTTCTGTAATCTCAATCTCAATAATTCAGCGAGCACCAGCAGGAAGACAGAATTCATCAATTCACATCCGACGCAGAGAGAAAGCCATGAGACATGGGCTGAGGGGCGAACGGCTTGACTGTTGGCCGCCACTGGAAAACAACCAAGGCAGCAACACCGGAATGGGATTTTTTTTCTCGAAATTACCAGCAACTTCTGTTGTAGCCTGTCGTGGCGGACGTTGCCAGGTTTGAGTTTCAGGGCTTGGCGGCGATCCTGTAGGAGGCGGAGGCTGTGCGCGCGCTGGGGTGACACGTCTGGGAAGTGCCCGACCTCATTCCTCAGCTGGGGGGGGGGGGGGGAAGAGAGAGAGAGAGAGAGAGAGAGAGAGGGAGGGAGAGGGAGAGGGAGAGAGAGAGGGAGAGGGAGAGAGAGAACGGATGAGCAGGTCAGCAGCAATGATCTGTTAGACGTGCTTGTGACCCGTCTCGACGAGGATTTTCATCATAATTGATTTGACCCATGTCCTAATCAGCTGGGTGGCCATAACATGTGGATGAACACCTATTCTAATCCGACGTCATCCCTTGGTGAGGCAGCGTAACCTGGATCGGATGCTAGCTCTGCTATCTGCTAGCCTGGCTCATGACGCGTAGCGCTCTCCCTTCTGTTCCTCTGTGGAGGTATGATCTTTAAGATGCTAACAGCTAAATATAGCCCTACCACAGTGGGGTCCACCTGCACCAACGCTGCCTTCCACCAACACACGGCGAGTGCTGTGACGTGCTGGAAGTTAAACTAACACACGGTCGCACGTCACATCAGGAACCGCTCAATGTTGGTCACAATGAGGAGGAGGAATAGAGGGCAGGCGTTCAGCAGCAGGCAATGAGTAATAGAAATATAAAAGGGTACGCTGTTCATGGGTAAGCAAACAGCACAGGCTACAGTAAGTCGTAAAGGGATCGTATGATGGAAGAAAGTATGGGAGCAAGTCATAAATAAACAACACACTTCACTCCAGTCAGGGTAAGGTAACCCCAACGGTCCTAACACACTCTCCCATTCCAACAACAGGTGGAGGAAATGCATGGATATTTCAGCAACACAACACCTCCCACAATACACTTAGCTGATTAAATACTTACAAACCCACACAAGAATAAGATGCCAGGGTGGTAAAGTAACATCCTCTCTCCATGTTCGATCACTTAGCAGGCGATGCTGATAGCGCTAGCTAAACGGCTTGTTATTGCCAACCCAGTGGAGCTAGCTGGAAATAATAATGCCTCTTTCAATTATTCATGACTCCAGTCAGGTGGAACCAGATGCAGCTTTTGTGTCATAGAGGAAGAGTTGTAACTGGACCCGCACGGGGGAGACCAACATTCTGTGGAGGGAAGGAGATTCATGGGAAAGGTCTGGCTCGGAGCCCAGCCAGAAACCAAACACCAAAACAGTGCCGTGTCATGACATCAGCTTGGCTGGAACCATGTGACATTTCCTGGGAGGGATGTGGAGAGATAGAACGGAGGGAGGGATGAGGAGAGAGAGAGAGAGAGAGAGACACAGAGAGAGAGAGAGACACAGAGAGAGAGAGAGAGACACAGAGAGACACAGAGAGACACAGAGAGAGAGAGAGACACAGAGAGACACAGAGAGAGAGAGACACAGAGAGAGAGAGAGAGAGACACAGAGAGACACGGAGAGAGAGAGAGACACAGAGAGAGAGAGAGACACAGAGAGACACAGAGAGAGAGAGAGACACAGAGAGACACAGAGAGACACAGAGAGACACAGAGAGACACAGAGAGAGAGAGAGACACAGAGAGACACAGAGAGACACAGAGAGAGAGAGAGACACAGAGAGAGAGAGGGAGAGACACAGAGAGACACAGAGAGACACAGAGAGACACAGAGAGACACAGAGAGACACAGAGAGAGAGAGAGTTTCCCCGGTCAGCCCATGTGGAGCTCAACACCCCCAGCTTCTGTGTTGCAGTTCACCCAACCTGCCGCTCTGGTGCTGCTCCATTCCCCCGCCCTGATATTTGCGACACTGGCCAGATGATGACCCTGTTCTGTCCATGCCACGCGTTGGCGCTGAATACTAATGCCTTGGTGCCGTGTGCCCGCGCTTCTCAAGGGAACAGCCTGGGATATTTATAGCCCCATGTCCCCAGCTGCATGTCTCCTAGCGCGGGCCAGCGGGTAATTACTGTTTGTTTGCTCCTGGCAGGAGACTGCTCCATGACCTCGCAAACACAAACGGACATCTGGACCCTGCCACGCCCCCCCCTGCCTGTCAGCGGACAACTCTCTCCATACCTTCGCTGGGTGTTCGGCAGGTTTACCGTCACCCAAAACGGATCGAGTCTTTTCGCGCGTCTCTCCCGTGCGGATGAAGGTGTCGATGTGTGGGGGCCGCGATGTGAAACTGTGTGACGTTGTGAAGATGTTCGGTTTCGTCTCAGCACCCTCTGTGCACCTTTTAGAGGTTTTAACCTCTCTCTCGCTCTCTCTCTCTCTGTGTCTGTGTCTCTGTCTGTGTCTCTGTCTGTGTCTCTGTCTGTGTCTCTGTCTGTCTGTCTGTCTGTCTGTCTGTGTCTGTCTGTGTCTGTCTCTCTCTCTGTATCTCTGTCTGTCTCTCTGTATGTCTCTCTCTCTCTCTGTATGTCTCCCTCTCTCTCTGTGTCTGTCTCTCTCTCTCTGTGTCTGTCTCTCTCACACTTCTGTGTCTGTCTTCACTTCAAGTGTTTGACCATGCAGTACACTCTGCATAGCCTTGGCTCCAGATTCAATCTCCTCCCTAGTGCTGTTTACTCTATAAATCTGAGCAATGCAGACTCCCGCCTGAGTCGAGGCTTGGGTTTTTTTCTCATCAAATAGCCCACTTATTTGTCAAAGGGCACATTGGTGGTAAACATGAATTCATGGTTTAGAGCATTCTATGGTCATGAATGATTCATAACTGCAATTTTGTTGAGAGGTAACAGTCATTCACTGCAAGTGGTAGGACAGGATCACTCAGTCATACACACACAGGAGAGTTCATATAGGATTTCTAGCATACGTTGTTTCTAGGTCATCAGGATACATCATCCTGTCAAACTGTTGGGACGGGGACTGTATCTTTGCATATTCATCTCTGTTAAAAATGCATAGGTGTGCCTGAACCGTCCTCAATCACACACAGTCTCTGATGTTGTGGATTCTGGCCTGGGTTTTTGTAAACAACAACGAGGACGACAAACGAGGTACATCAGGTGTAGGGGCTAATGAGCTGACTTAGGAGTCAGTGGCATGTCATGTCTGTCTCTTTAATTCATTTTAGCCGGGGCAAGGCTAATTCAATGCAGCCCATTACAGGTCCTTTATGCAATTACCTCCCTGTCCCTGTGCTCTGAGGAGGCTACAGGGAGACAGCAGGGCTGGAGGGAAGGCCTACCAGACCCAGCACATCACATACCGCCCCCCCAAAGACCACCAAGGGGTTAAGATAGACAATTCCCTGCGTAATGAGACTCACCATGTAGCAGCGCGGCACAACAAAAGCTCTCCTGATAATCATGTGTGAAATTCCACTTGATCGGGCCCTGAGAATCAATTAAGTCCCCCAACCCCGCCACGTGAATGCAGAGCATTTAACACCACAGCACATTAGCGTTCCATTAATCATTTTGTAAATGAAAGCGTGCGGGCGTGGATATACCGCGGCATTGAACGGAGTGTTTTCCGGAGACGGGCAGCTCCTCCGCGTCGCCGTGCCGACATCACGCCGAAATCAGCTGTCAAGTCAGTCCTGTTCACCTCAGCACGGGCAGCAAAGCAGCCGGGAGGGTCAGAGTGTAAGAGGAAGTAAACCAACAGTGGATCCTGTGTCTCGGACACCAGTGGATCAAGTTATCTTGTGAGGTTCTACAGCCAACACATACCAGCAGAGCGTCAATACTCCACCCTGGTTCATGTCAATACCTGTGTCATACCTCTAGCAACACAAGAATGGATTTGTATTTGTATTTTTCTGGGTCACAGATTCTGGACTTCAGACCCCCGGATCATTCCGGATGAGTGCATCCTCCTCGATTCGATTTGGGGTGTGGGGGGGGTGTGGGGGGTGGGGGGTGGAAAAGGCCGCAGATGTCAGTGTTAACAAATGGGCTGTTTTGGAAGAGCGAAAACATGATGAGGTTGTTTTTTTTATAGTGAGTGAAGAGGAGGAGGAGGAAGGGGTCGCTGTACACAGAGAGCACGGTCACTGAGTGTGGTCACTCAGGTCACCAGTATTGGGCTGCGGGACAGAGATAGAGATTGAACCTGCAGAGATAAGCTTTTTCATTACAATGCAAATCCTGGCTATAATCGCCGCTGCTTCTGGACTGAGCCCAGAGACCCAACGTAATCATGAACCACTCCTGGCCTCAGCTGACACCTCTTTGGACAGGCCCAACCACGGCCAAGGTGCAGGAACCGGAACCCAGACCCAGACCCAGGCCCAGGCCCAGGCCCAGGCCCAGACCCAGAATCAGGCCCAGACCCAGACCCAGAATCAGGCCCAGGCCCAGGCCCAGGCCCAGGCCCAGACCCAGAATCAGGCCCAGGCCCAGACCCAGAATCAGGCCCAGGCCCAGGCCCAGACCCAGAATCAGGCCCAGGCCCAGACCCAGAATCAGGCCCAGACCCAGACCCATAATCAGGCCCATAATCAGGCCCAGAATCAGGCCCAGACCCAACCACAGCCACATAAAAGCCCAGATACAGGCCCAAACACCCAAATGTAACAGACGATCAACACAGGCGCATTGAAATCTGGCTTTTAACGTCCAATTAATTCTTAAACTGTATCAATGTGTTGATAATCAAACTACGTGTTCACTCCTGCAGGCTGTATCTCTCTGACAAGAGAACGGCTGACCGACATCAGTCGCCCTCCAGACCTGTCTTTGGAGTCCTCTGTCATCCCCGAGCTCCATCCTCATTAAGATCAGCAACAGGCGGGCTGCAAGCCCCTCACACAGACAGAGCGGACAGGGGCTGCCGCGCTGCACACAAGTGCGAAACAATCCCACCCGTTTTTATAAGATGTAGATTTTTTTTCCATGGGTGCTTGTTCTCCTGGGTTTGCACAGTACTTATGGTATCGTGTAAAATGTCATAGTGTGTCATATTAAAAGACATCTTAAGTCTTAAAAAGATTTAGCTTTCGCTGGGCATTTATTTAACCAGACTTTTTTTTTTTTTTACTTTCTGGCAGAAGAACCCTCATTTATCTACATTGCCCCTACAGTGATAACAACTTAGAGTTTTTACCATGACGATTCAGACTTTGTGGTCTCCATTAGCGTGTAATGTGTAGGTTATTTCCCTCTGCGCTTCCATTCCAACCCTTCCTCATGCACATCAACGGTGGCGTGGTGACATGTTGCTGTGCATGTGACCAGTAAACGCAATCAGCAGCGGACTGAGGAGTTGATTACTGTCGCGGCTCCCCTCTGCCCTCCTGTGCTCTGCCACCCCAGGGTCCCCCCTCCCCTCTCCTTGGCCCCTGCCTTAGCGACGCTTACATGACAACAGCTGGCACGACAGCGACTCGCATCCCATAATACATGCTATACGCCTGGGAGGCCCGTGCTCCGACGCAAACATGTGAACCGCGCGTCGGCGACATATGCACATACTGTTTCGCGGCGCATGCACACACAACATTCGTGTACTTAGTGGCTTAGGATCTGTTTGTCCGGAGGAATTACAAAACACGGATGAACCGAGGGCTGCAAATCTACCGCACAGAGCGTCTACCTAAATCTGTTCAGAGCTCACACAGGAAAAAAATAAAAAATTGAAAAAAAGCCTTGAATACACACAGCAGCTCTCAACAGCACGGCCAGGGAACGCCAAGCAGGCCAGCTGGCTTCCTCATGCACTGGACACGATGACGCCAGCGACGGCGATGATGATGATGAGGCATTTTCCCCTCAGATGTCATCTTAGCAAGAGATTTTCCCAGAGAAGATGGTGTTATGTAATAGTGGCCACAGACCCCTGCTGTTCATATCCCTAATACCTCCCACAGTGGCTGGGCTGGTCACGTGCCTCATCCAGGCCAGGGCCCACGCAGGACGGCAGCATCAGCACAGACCCAGCTGTTACTACAGGCCGACCCTTAGTCACCAGAGACAGCACACGGCCACGCTTCTCTCTCTCTCTCTCTCAGCTTCTCTCTCTCTCGTTTCAATCCCTCCCCCTTTCTGACCCTTCCTTCCTTCCTCTCTCTCTCTCAACCCCCCTCCTCCTTTTCCAATTTTCTATCTTTCTCTTCCCTCCTCTCCTCTCTTTCTCTCCTTCTCTTCCCTCCTCCCCTCTTTCTCTCCTTTCTTCTCTTCCCTCCTCCCCTCTTTCTCTCCTTTCTTCTCTTCCCTCCTCTCCCCTCTTTCTCTCCTTTCTTCTCTTCCCTCCTCCCCTCTTTCTCTCCTTTCTTCTCTTCCCTCCTCCCCTCTCTTTCTCTCCCCTGTCTCTCCCTTTCCCCTCTCTCTAAACCCCCCCCCCCCCCCCTTTCATTTCCCTTTTCCCTTTCTGCTTCTCGGTCCTCCTCCCCTACTCACACACACATTCCCTCCCAGGACCCTATCATCTATGCAGCAGTCAGCCCCCAAGCCTGTCTCCGCCTCTACTGAGACCATCCGTTCACCACTGCCTTCCCATCGACTCTGGGGGAACATTAGCTCCGGCAGCCATAACTCAGGGAAAAGACTGTGGACTGGACAGTAAAATCTGAAATGATGCAGCCTTGACACAAACACACAGTCGACCATTTTAATTCACAAAAAAGCACTGAGGATCTCTGCAGTAGCTGAACAAAACGAGTCCTTTTTTTTCGTTTGGATCCAGCGTTCACAGTGAAGATGAAAGCCCCTTGGTAACAGGCAGCTCAGGGATAGCTCGCCTCCCGTGATGAATGACCATTCCTCTTTGTCAAGGTGGGCAGGTGGAACTATGAATGGCTGTTGGGGTGGGAGGGGAGGGGGGGAGGGAGTACTACATTCTCACGCCCCAGGTGATTGGTGGAGAGTGACAACCCTAATTATGGGGCCTCTTCAAATGAGCGACCTTGGGAGACGGGCGAAAAAGACACGGCACAAACACACACACACACACGCCGTCACCCTCGCTTTCTCACACACGCACACACACACAGAGATTGTGGAGTAGAAAAAAACAGTTCCCTTTCCTCTCTCACTGCCGAAGATAAGCCCCTGTCTCCTTCAATACTGTGGAGCTGAAAGGACATGCATTAGCCCCCTGCACTTCCTCATCCAGACACGTCCTCTGCAGCCTAAACATCTACTTGCCAGAGCTTTTGCATATCCTCCACTTGCCCATACCCAATTCACAAACACACCACTGATAAACCCTTCGCTCTGCAAATTTAATAATGATGTAAAAGACAGCGACATTTGTATTGATCAAATCATTGACAATGTCCCATTCTGATCTATTAGTTTATCTTTGCACATTCACCAAGGCTTCCCAGTGATTCGATTCCCTTAAACACTAACGCAAGTAATCGACCCTCTCAGCCCACAAAAACAATCCTCAAAACACAAGTATCCTGCACCACGTTAGACTGTTAAGAATGCCAAAGTCTCCATCCATACAAACCGGCATACAAACCGGCATCATCCAATTACACAAGCTCCAGAGACCAGATCGCACTAATCTGTCAGCATGTCCTTAACCGCTTCCCCAACATACTAGCGCCATGCCGCGTCCTCTGGCCTCCGCGAGTCCCCCACAGCCCGGTGAAGCCGGAGCGTTGTGTTCCAGCACCAAACATCCCTGCATGCAGAGCGACATGTCGGCCACTGCAGAGAGCACAGCACAGCGGCTGGATGAGAAGAAGAAGAAAAAAAAAGAAAAAAAACAGGAGACAGTGCATCCTCACCAGCAGCGCTCCTCCGTCTGTCTCCCTGCTCTAGCAGCAGTGCAGAGAACGCTGGATCCTCCTCCGGTGTCAGACCGACAGACAGAGCAGCCGGCGGGAGAGCCAGGTCGACCGAGACAGAGGGAACCTGCCGGGAGGGCGCCGGGAGAGAGAGAGTCGGCGGCTCCGCGGCTTAAAATGGTCGGCGAGCGCGGAGCGGCGGGGAGAAACACGGCCAGGCAGCGAGGACACAGCCACAGAGCATCGTACAGCTCACACTGGCAAGGCTGTGCAGCAGAGCACACGCATCTACACGCCCCCCCCTCCCTCCCTCCTCTCCCTCTCTCCCTCTCTCTCTCTCTCACACACACACACACACACACACGCTTACTCACACAGACACAGGCACGCAGGGGTGCAGTGGCGGTACAGCGTGCAGCAGCACTGAGTGGTTCTCTCTCTTCCAGAACGGCTCTTTTCCCTCAATCGAGCGCCGGCCTCCCTTCCCAGCCTTCACTCTCTCCAATCACAAAGAATGTTTGTCCTCGTGTTCTTCCAGCACCTTCCTCCGCCACACCGCCAGCCCACCTCCCCACAGCTGATGAGAAGCCATGATTGAAGCTGACAAGGTCAAATTAGGTTCTGTTTGGCAGTGGCGTTCCCCCCTGCCTCTTTGCTTCCCTGCTCTGTTGCAGCGTTTCTCAGCTATTGCGCAAGCAGATACTGGGGCTCTTCCCAGCCTCCTCATGGGTCATTATGCTAAAGAGGATCCTGGGAGGATGAACCCATAAACCCCTCTCTCACTGCACAGTGGGCACGACCAATCAGCTACCCCAAACATCTGCAAGAACACCATTCCCGTCCAATCCCAGATCGGAGAGGAAAATAAAGCGCAGAAGGGTATTAAAAAGGGATTATTTGGGCCGTCCTGGGTTTTTCCCCCACTGAGAGAAGGAGGGGAGAGGAAGGAGAGAACATGTAGCGTGGCTGCCTCCTCTGGTTGTCAGGGGCACTACACTCTGGAGGGGAGAGAGAGAGAGGAAGAGAGAGATATATAGAGAGAGAATAAGTAGAGCCTAGAACAGATAGGCTTTCCTCTGCCTGGCTGCCTAGCAACCACAGCAGCTATTTCCCTGTGCCACTCTCCGCAAACCCCCCCCCCTCCCCCCCCACCCCACCGGTGTGCTCCAGTCCCACAGCACAAACAAGCGGAGGAGCCTGGGGCTGGGGACGCGGAGCAGCCAGGGACACGCACCTGATTATTATCACCAATTAGGAGGCAGGACGCTGCCCATCTCGTTAACGTTTCAACGTCATTTCTCTTGCACAAGCCTTGTTCAAAGATATTAGAAAATTAGGTCTGTTTGGTAAATTACGTAAGAATAATATTATACCGGTTTGTTAGCACTGGACTGGGTTTAAAGCCCACTTTAGATAGCAGAGCTGAAAGCCCACTTTAGAAAGTCCAACTGACATTTCTCTGTAAGTGCACTAAAGTGGGAGCATGGACATTAAACGTTTGGTTCTCCACTTAGGAGGGGGAGCGCTATAAATTGACGCATTGTTGGTCAATAAATTGTAAATTAAAGTACAATGCATATCATGTCATGTTAGATCATATTTCCAGCACAGATCATTAAACATATTAGCAACATAATGCAACACAGAGTGCTGTGCTCATGAGTGCTTCACGAGGTCAAATCATAATTAAACTGACACCACCAAAAACGAATCTTCCAAGTGAATTAACGCTTTTTAATTGCTTCCTTATTGGCATTTGTTTGTGTGTGTGTGTGTGTGTGTGTGTGTGTGTGTGTCCTATAAACCCACACAAACAACAGGATTCACTCACCTTATCTTTCTCCCTCATCTGCGTGCGGTTGTTTTTAAGTGCACCTGACCTTTGGGTACAAAGCAGCTGAGATTGGCTCAAAAGTATTTTCCCTTCACACGCCTTCTGACCACCCATAGTCCCCTGTGTAACAACGAAGAAACACGCATGAGGCTAATATCGCCTGAGATGAATTAGCATTGTTAGTTTATCATTAACGTCAAGAGGACCTACCATGACAGTGCTGTCCGCATGTTTTCCCAAAATGCTTTAGCCATGCTCTGAAATGTGTGATGTCACAGCTAGGGGTGCTGAGATTATTAATATCTGGTTTTTGGCTGTTACATAATGATGGGATGACGGATTATTGTTAGTGTAGCCAACTGTAGAAACAAGAGCAACAATATGGCACCGCTGACATATCAGTTTGCTAAAGCCCTGTGCCA
This sequence comes from Hypomesus nipponensis, assembly GCF_054491055.1. Lineage (NCBI taxonomy): Eukaryota > Metazoa > Chordata > Actinopteri > Osmeriformes > Osmeridae > Hypomesus > Hypomesus nipponensis. The sequence continues at coordinate 7,404,293 of NC_140384.1, read as the reverse complement.
AATTCAATATGTGAATTCGACTTGACCTTTTGGATAAGTCTTTTAATGAGGTTAACATAATAGGGTTCTTTATTTTTTTCAAAAATGCTATTCATCACTGAAACAAAACCACAAGCTACTCTTTGAGTCTTGTCCCGCCATAAAACATTGAACCACTTAATAGTTCTCGTGGGGTCGTGTCATAGCCAACTACAATAATTTACAATGAAATATAATAATAGAGAATGCTGTTTCAAATGTCTCATGACAACACTAGGTGGCAGCAAACATTTCCAGACTTACGAATCAAGTTAGGCGCTCTGTGTATACGGCTAAATCAAAACATCAAAACATCCAAGTTCATGTCTGCTGTTCACCATCTACCAAACTCCACCCTCCAGGTGGGCGTTATTAGTTCACTTTGAGTTTTGGTTCTGGTTCTGGTCCAGCAGCAGTGGTTTCTAACAGAACTGTCCTCATCAGTTTCTTGAAAATGTTAGGTACGTGCTTTTGGTATCCTTCCCACTTTCTCAAGGTCATTGTGTAACTCTCTCGTGCTACCATTAGGTCAAATAAGTGAGCAGAATAACTTAAAAGTGAATATTCATATATATATATATATATATATATATATATATATATATATATATATATATATATATATATATATATATATATATATATATATATATGTGTGTGTGTGTGTGTGTTTACCAAACTAAAATGATGGCACGCCAAATGAATACTTGTCTTGTAACTGCTCAACTCTAGCATCTTTACCGTCACTGACAACTCTGCTGAGCTGAACTCGCTGGTGAAGTCTGTTGCACCTGCCACAAGTTTGTCACAGCCAGACGATCCCGTTGCACTTCATGCAGCGCCGGCGTGGCCTTCAGCCGTCTGCAGCCCGGCTGACTAAAGTAGCCAATTGCGTTCTCAGCTTCAAAGCAGCCGGCTGCAGCAGTCTGTCGGCGCCGACGTCGCTGCATGAAGTCGAACCCGTCTATTTTTCACAATATCACTCACTGACATTTGGGCAAAACTGAAAGCATTGAACTTCTAACAACCCAATCCATACCTTGACATTTGTGTAGCTTGTAAAGAGGTTCACTGGCATTTGGATTTTTTAATGCAACTCTGAAGTTTTCATTGACCTATTTAAGAACGGAGACGTGTATTCCCTCTGGGAACCTGCCTCCCCTTCCTTCACTAATCCTGTTTGGTTGATTACACAGGAGTCAAGCTCTTCTTCGTACAAAGTGCTCATTTGCCCAGAAATAAACACCACTTTCCCTTCTCCTGGTTTTCTCCTCGACGATGTGTTTCCAAATGTTTTTATTGTCCTCAGCAAACATGGAATAATCAGCTTCCATGTAATACAGACCATAATATGTAACTCTGTGTGTAATATTTTGATAGCTTATGTGCAAAATGTTACTCTTGGCGTTCACCCACAATGGCTATCGAACACACCATCTCTAGCTTCTTCAGCGAGACAACTACCATTTACCCCAACGGGGGTCACTACCTGTTAGGCCAACGGAAAGATAGATTGTTGCTGGCACAGGTGGCCTTTAGCCGATCTATCAATGTCACAGGGAGGTCACATATTCTGACGGCACCACAGCTATCAAAATATGTGACCTCTTGTGCCCAGGTCCAGCTGTTAACACATTTCAAGTAAGAACATCTCTGATTATGTTTTTTTTTTTTCTTTTCTTTTCTTATTGAAACAATCTAACAAACACAAAAGCAGCAGTTGACATCAAATGTATTGCAAATTGTCTTTATTGTTAATCAGTGGAAGTCCTAATCAGTTACAGTGTCATAACATGAAAGACCAAGTGTAATATAACTGTACAAAATAATAATGTTATGTAGACAGCAGGTAAGTCAAGTTAGAAGTCATAGAAAATCTAAATTCATGCATGCACAGTGACACAATCAACATAACATAAACCAGGACATTACTAGCCTGACGTTGTCATACTCATAATTCTAGTCAGAATATGAGTCTGAAAACTCTCCGTTGGGCTGTGACTACGGGGCATGTTTCAACCGAACTCGTAAAACAAATCCTCTTTGCTCAATTGGAAAGACCTACATCCAATCAGAGCAACGTAATATGTTGTTTGTTGAAGACGAATTCAACCCAAGGGCTCTTTCGTGACTTTGTTGATTACGTTACTGTTGATCATCTGTCCATCATCGTAATAAAGCCCGCCCTGCCAATTTCATTGGTCCGCCCAGATCCTGGTTTTATGTAGTTGTTCCCAATACGAGACCCTCCAGACCCAACTTCCCGACCAAATTTTTTTGTGGGCGGGGAGAAGTTGGGCTGGCGGCCAGGCTAGGACATTACAGTAGTTCACAGAAATTCATATTACAAACAACATTATACCATTATACCCCTGCTTCATTAAAATTAGTCTATTAGCATAAAAACTACCTATGAATTGAACAAAAAGCAATTTAAAGTAGTCTTTTTACACCAACATCAGTCGTGATAATTCAAAAGAAAAACGATTGTAAAAAAACAGGGTTTGGAACAGGGTTTGGAACTTTCCTAAATTTGTTATCTCAACCTGCTATAATGGCTTTAAATGACATACAATACATATACAAAATAGCCATTGTCTTTGGCATATACAATTTTACCTTAGTATCTCTTACGAATTTTCCTCTGACTTCATATGACATACGTCATATGAAGCGAGATCATTCTGATTTGTGTGTCTGCATTCATTTGAGGTCACACCCCAAATCACTTTTTGAGTCAGTACAATGCAGTCCCATAGCATAAGGTAATCTTAGTCGATGCAGATGAATCAAACAATCATGCTCCTTGCCAGATGTATCACAGTCGTTGTGAATTGCCTGGAGGCTGGAGGAGGCTTGACAGAGTATTTGTCCTCTGACAATTAACGCTGAGGTCACTCTGTCACTCAAAGAATCCTACGATAATGATGAGTAGCAGAATGCACACTACTACACATATGCTAAGGTAGACATGTTTCTGTTAAAAAAAGAGGGGGGAAAAGGGACGAAGGAATTAATACAAAATTCCTCATTATAATTATTTTGAGGTACCCTGTTGGGTTAAGAGTCATGAAGGAATGAATGAATGAATGAATGGTGCAGAGGGGTTGTGGATGTGGTGAAGATAAACAGTTTTAGTGGCACTACTGTACCTGTGGAAGAGAGCAACGCGAGACCTACACAGGTGTTTTGGTTAGTCCAACAGACAGGCCAACAATTAGTGCAATGACTGCAAGCAGGCCCAACAGAGCCAAGGCCAGCAGTGCGTATTTCTGGTGGAGCATAAGAGACAAAATGGTTCTGTTACGTTAGTGGTGCTTGACACTTAACACATGCCGCTTTTCACGACGCCATCTGTCACATATAGATAAACATGTTTTTAAGCAAGCGAAGCATGGACTCACAGGGCCACTTCCTTCAAGCCTCGAGGAACACATTCAGATTTAGACAGGCGTTATCAACATCAAAGCCGTTTAAATCATGCTTTTGAGTACATTAATACGTTGAAGTGAATGTATTAGTTTATTATGTATTATATATTAGTAAACAAGGCTTGTGTTGCATCATAGAATGAAGCACACGTTCCTTAGGGGAAGAAAAGGCCAGAAGGACCATAACTGTGGTCACAGTCTTACCCTGCGGGATTTCTTCTGATATCTTATTGCTTTTTTTGTCTCTTCTTTAGCTTTGTGGATGTATTCGGTCGCATTGCGCACATTCTTCTCAATGTTGTTGACCATATCCCCCTTTCAAAGAAAGACAGAAGGGTCACCACTGGCTCACAGGTGAACGAGTGGGAAACAACATTCTGGACATACAGCTTTGGAAAGAAATGCGAGACCACTGCCCCTTTTTATTTATTTATTTATTTAAAAGTTGAGAAGGACAATTTTGAGTGGAGAACAGAAGGGTAACATTTTCAGAGGCCTCTTAAAATTTTACCCTTCTGTTCCTCACTCAAAATTGTCCTTCTCAACTTTTTCAAAAAGGAAAGAAAATGGTGCAATAGTCTCTTATTTTCTTTTCCAAAGCTGTAGTTTAACCCCAGCTGTATGTTTTGTATACAGCTTTCAAAACATTGTGTATTTAGCATACTGTTAATGTTACGCAATAATTTGTTCCACAGTCTCATACTGAAACTGCCATGTAGGGGAAATGACAATGCATTTGTTTATTCAGGAAAACCCCACACCCACAATAGGCATCGAACATAGAAAATAGTCACTTTTCTATTCCATGTTTTCTCATTTTTAGACCAGAATCTCTTTAAGGAGAAATGCAGATCGTTACATTTACATTAGTCATTTAGCTGACGCTCTTATCCAGAGCGACTTACACTAAGTACAGGGACATTCTCCCCGAGGCAAGTAGGGTGAAGTGCCTTGCCCAAGGACACAACATCATTTTTCACAGCCAGGAATCGAACCTGCAACCTTCTGAAAAATAGCCCGACTCCCTAACCGCTCAGCCATCTGACCCCCTAGTTACCCCACTGATTGTGACTGAGGCAGAGAGCCTCGCCCTTTGGTACCTGCGTCTCCACCAACATAGCCATATCTGTAAACATGGTGTGGAGCTCCCTGATGCTGCACTCCAAACGCTTGATGTCCTGATGTCGTGACTCGATCTCGCTCAAGGCCTGACGGGTGATCTGAGAGTCTGAGATGATCTTGGGGTAAGATGGAAATGGGATTACTTTAGAGGAGAATCATATATGGAACTGTAACACCAGTGTGCGGCTGAGACAGTGACATAGCCACAAGATGTATTCAAAGTCATTCGCATACATTTCGCAACCAGATGGTGCTCGTGGTCTGATCCCAGACACTCGAGTCATGCAGGAGGATGACATTGAAGGATGCAGATAACTTACATCTGATGTGAATATTGATTCCCATTGGCTGCCACTCTCAAGCATGTCCTCCAGCTCCTCATTGCTTGTCACTTTTCCAGCTGAAAGGATTCATGTTATTTGGGTGTGTGCATCATTTGACAGCATGTGCGATTGTTCTTGAATTTTTTATTTGCTTGCTTTGGCGCTATTGTCACAATTTGGTTGCCCTAAGATAACAATATAGTTTCAACTTGGAAACTCAAGGGCAAACCCTTGTAGAGAAACAAGTACTGAAACTATAAACAGACACTATATTCCTATTTTGACCTCCTCTATACTACACAACAGTGTATTCCTCAAGGAGCAAAGTCTCTGCAGATGGGGGAATGAGCTTCAGACACTCCAATGAGCTATTCCCTCGAGGAACGCAGCACAACATGGTTCAACCCATCATGGCTTCCTAAAAACAAAACATAAACTAGACATTTGAGGATTCTTTTCTGTTACTGTAACAGTGTAACCCTAACAGTGTGTGACGTAACACAGCCCTGCATACAGCCCAGGTTTAAGTTGCAGAAGGTCGGTCATGTCATGTGACCGGCTCCTGTAGGGACAGCTGAACTGGTGTTGTGTGGTGTTACTATCTCAGCCCCCCGTTTCCAGGGCAACGTAAACACAGGTGTGTGCCTTCAGTGTCTGGCTCTTCCTTGTCTGCAGTGTGGGGTGGTGGAGACTCATCAATGCCATCCCCAGGCACAAGGGGCTAGTTTGTTACATACTAATTTCCCTCAAATACAGTGCAGGTGTGCACCATATCCACACCTTTCTGTTTACTATTAACCCCTACTTTAATTTAAGGTAATTCATCAATCTACGAACAATACTTTTAAGTGTAACAGAATTGGGCATGTCTTCTCAAAGTATAGTACTGTTGGCTGCTCAGTCATAGTGTGTTATACTGAAGGAATTGATGTATTTGGGCAATGTTGTCCAGCTCTAGCCTCGACTATCTGAAGGGTGGAAGACCTGCATGCGGTCTTCCTTCCATGTTTGTGATCCTTGGGTGGGCCAGGACACTGTCAGTCACTCACTTATCTCCAGCTGTCTCCGGATCCTTCTTTTAGTCCTTTCCCGAAAGGACACTTGGGTCTCGTTGTACTGGGTCATGACCTCGACAAACTTCCGGGACAAGACAGTGTGCTGGGGGAAGGAGGAAAGACTGGAACGTGAGGAAGAAATTAAGGTATCATGGGCTGACTATTTAGATAAACTAATTAGAGCGTTACATCTTTAACGTACAAAATATATATTTTTCCTCCAAAGAGTGTTTCTCGTATAAAGAACTTAAGTGTTTGGTAAGAACAGGTTAAGATTATTTTCTTAACTAAAAAAAACCCTGTAATGTATACAGCATATACTGTGACAGCAGATATGTATAGAATCTGCCGAAGGGGTTTTCACTGCCAGGTGTATGACCTGACCTGGGTCTTCTGGATGCGGAAATCCACTGAGCTTCTGTTGATGTTGTTGTCCTTTGGAAGGCTCTGCTCCATGGCTACAGAGGGAAGACAGAGCTATCTGAATTTACTACACTTGATGTAACCCACCAAAATAATTACAGAATACAGAATCACATGATATATTTTGTTCGCCTAGATGGTTTCACTTACATTTTAATTTCGCTCGCACAAAGTTGGCATTCTTTTTAATCTCATTAATCAGCTGGTCAAGTTCCTCTTTCGTCCCTTGAGAGAAAGGGAAAGAGGGAGCACAAAGAGAAAACAGTTTTGGAGGAATATTCCCTAAAACCACAACATTAACATTTTGAAATCAAACTGATGCTCCAAACTAAACACAAACTGTGTATCTTGTGCTGTATGCACAGTCCTCCATTCATAGTTATTTATGCCCGTTAAATTAAACCTTTCAACAGGGTCTACAGGGACCCACCCATTGAATGGCCGGTAAGACTCTGGTCAATGGCAGTGTTTCCTACACAGGCTTCCTGACAGAGACAGGCAGACATTTCTTTGCACTGAAGAGGACAATGCCACTCAGGAAGTGCAGCCAACCGTTGCTTTTGTACTCAAACACCTTCAGATGTCACAATGCTCACATCATGACTATAAATAACCCAACACCATTTGATTGATTCGATTTACGATGGCCTGACCATTTGTCGAGTCTCAATTACACGAACAGGATAAACACTCTAAAACTCCGAATACCTGGTAATCTTATAACATTTCCAGTGTAGAAGCTTACACGTTTCCCAATATCGATGTGACGTCTAGTTGGTTTTTTAACTTACTGTCATCGGGGTTGGGTGCAGACAGGATCATGCTGTGCCTGTTTCTCACCTCTTCCACTTGAATGGAGATATCATCAATGAGTCCTCTAACCTCCTCCACCTGCCAAAAGATTCAATTTAACGTCAAATTACAGGCATACTTGTTCGTAGACTCGTAATATTTTATAGCAGATTTGGTTATTTAAAACAGTAGGCATATAAACTTAACTCACCCTCCTAAAAAATAATTCCATAAATCCATCTTGGTCGACTGTGACCGTAACGTCCTCGTCGACTTGGCTTCTGTTCTGTAAAGAGAAAGAAATGAAATTAATTACCCACCACAAAGAAAACTATAAATTAGAGTCAATTAGAGTGTGGTTTAGATACTACGTGACCTACCGCAGATAATTCATCCAGTCGATCCTTCATACCGGTAACGTTCCAGTCTTGAAGGATACAGACTACTTTAACAGAACATCCAGTGTCGAACTAATGTTCATCATCACCACGCAATTACTGTTAACTGCATCTAGCCACAAAGTGATAATGAAACCAACATCGTCTGTATATTAGGCGTGCATTAAAGCAAGGACTATATTTCGTTCTCTTGAGAGTGTTACCATTCTAAATGTTGTCTCTCTTACAAAGTAAACCTGCAACTATCTGTAGTCTACCAGTCTGTCTATGGAGAACTAAGCATATCCACTACAAGTTGTTTTAGGACAGGGATACGCCTCATTACGTACGAAACCTCAGTCTGCACTGTGGCGATTGGCAATATTTGAAGTCACATTGAGAAAGAGGGGGAGAGAGCACATTATATTAAACTGTGGCTTTGTAAACGATAAAAAATAATATATAAAGTTACCAGATTGTCAATTTGGTTCTTTTTTGATGACTCGTTTGAGATGACTCTCTCTGTCCACACGGTGGAGATGTTTACTATTGAATGCGCGTTTGCCGAGTGCGTCTAAGCGCACGGCTCTGACTCTTTGTTCTGCTTTGCAGGTATGAAGTGTCCCTGCTTCATGTAAGTGATGTACCAGGACTGTTTACATGACTGTGTTAAACCAACATCTCTATAAAAACATATAGGCCTATATATTTTGTATTTGGGAGTGGGCGAATGTGATTCACTAAGAAACTGTTATAATATGTCTGTGTAAATGCACCTGGCGTTTCTTTTCACTCTTTGACAATTAAACTGAAAAACGTTCCCAAATCTGCTGGGTTCGAGACTATATTGTCAGGGGTGATTCATCAATGTGATGGACATTTTCATTTGACCTTTTGTGCTTATTTAGGTGTTTAAATAAATTAGATAAATGATTACTATATTTTATCACATACAGTACAAGTTATTCGTACTGTGCTGCACCTGATGTTTTTGCGCGTTACTATCGCGCTACTATCACATACTGTCACTGAAGCATCGATTGAATGCCCCACCTTGAGTTTCAATTGCTCCAAAATGACATCACGTTTTGAATTCCCACGTCCAATCGAACAGCCCAAATACGCCTGACTGGACACACCGCAATTCCGATAGTCTAAGAGAACCAACCAAGAAACAAGTCCTTAGACAGCTTCGACAAGGAACATCCTATACTTTAGAATGTAAAGACGGATTACAAACTTTTGACAATCATTTGAATGGAACTTCACATCACTTTGAAATGAAGTTTCATCACTCGGTTACTGTACTTTGATTCAAAGGTCAGGAATTTGAGCTTTTTGGGGAAAGGTTTTTTTATTGGGGGAAATGGACTGATAGAGAGGTTCGATTGTTTTCAACGTAACGGAATAATGATATGCGCATTTTGGATTCGTTTTCCTTCTGGAATTTAAACCAATTAAACTTGATTTTGCATCAGCCTAAAGTATTTGTTCTAAGTTTTAATATTACGCTCACGAGCCATGGAACTATCTCTCTATATTCCGTTTTTAACTTTTTTCATCACTTTGATAAAGGTAATTTCTAAACTTCTAATCCACCATAGTTAAAACTTTTATTTCTCTTGAACAATTTATGACTTGATGTATTTGCAGGTTCATAGTGAAGTGGTAGAGCCGTCAAAGCACCCAGGTAACCTTTTACATATTCCGCATTAGATGTAGCCAAGGATGTTTTTTAACGACTGCCGAGATTTGAATTTGAAATGGTTTTACTCCTAAAATGTTTGCTGTAGCTTTACACCAGAAAACATTTGCCATGTGAACAAGACTCATTTGATCATTTAATAAGTTAATGCAGGTCATTTGTAATTTACTGTTACCATTGTTTATCTTCCAAGGCAAAAAATAAAAATAATAAAAAGCTGTTATTCATTATTGTGAAGCTTTGAAAACTTAAAACCCACTAAGGAGTGCCAGGAAAATAACTGAAGGAGAGTAGCATGATTGAGCTTGATTATAGGGAAAAATCCCATCTGGATCATTGTTTACCTATGGCTTCTCTGTCCAGGCCTGCAGGTGTTGGCCACGGCCTCACACTATTGGCCGCTGGATGCTGTGGACGGAATCCACGGACTGTGGGACCAAATTGGAAACAGAACAGGTCATGTTAATGGAAGTAATATAAGTATGTGTATAGACCTATAGAAATACCTGTAGAAAGCTGAACATTCCCCGCCAGTCAAATCAGTTATCTCCATTCTCTGTCTGCATGGTCCACACAGCCGCCATGCATCCCTCTCTATTCATCTCTTGTCCATCTCATAGTCACCAAGAAGGTGCAGCTGGGTGCAATAGTCATGTCTGATTAGGTTTGTGTCCATTTAGAGTTAAGCAAATTCTTCTGTAAACCCTACTTAATGATCATCAAAACACTGTGAAAATATATAACTGTTGGTTGTAGACTTAGAAAGAGAGTACAACAGTAAATATGATTATTATATCTACTGTCTGGAAACATACTTGAAGCGATTGATACACTGATCAGTGTATATAGAAACAGTTTTTGATTGACAAGCTAACTACTAGCTATAAACCTCAGAACAAAGTCATCTGTACCTTCTTAAGCTCTGCCACTGTTTACTGAGTTCAGAACCACAGCACCATCTCCCGCAGTACCTGTCCACCCCACCCTACCCCTCACCACCCCACCCCTCACCACCCCACCCCTCACCACCCCACCCCTCACCACCCTACCCCTCACCACCCCACCCCTCACCACCCTACCCCTCACCACCCCACCCCTCACCACCCCACCCCACCCCACCCCTCACCACCCCACCCCACCCCACCCCACCCCTCACCACCCCACCCCTCACCACCCCACCCCTCACCACCCCACCCCACCCCTCACCACCCCACCCCTCACCAACCCACCCCTCACCACCCTACCCCTCACCACCCCACCCCTCACCACCCCACCCCACCCCTCACCACCCCACCCCACCCCTCACCACCCCACCCCTCACCACCCCACCCCACCCCTCACCACCCCACCCCTCACCACCCCACCCCTCACCACCCCTCACCACCCCTCACCACCCCTCAGCACCCCACCCCACCCCTCACCACCCCACCCCTCACCACCCCACCCCTCACCACCCCACCCCTCACCACCCCACCCCACCCCTCACCACCCCACCCCACCCCACCCCTCACCACCCCACCCCTTACCACCCCACCCCTCACCATTCCCGGGCGTCCATGTTGTTTTTCTGTCACCGTTGTGTTGTCACTGCTGCCTGTCTTCTGTGTTGTTGTGTTCATGTGGATGTCAATCACCTCTCTCCCCCTTTCTGTTTCTGTTTCTGTGTTTCATCCAGCTCTCAGAATCCACAACCACACTGTGCTCCCCTCCTCCCATAACTCTTCTTCTGTGTATACCAATGACTCTGCCTACACTAACATTTCTGCAACAGTAGGTGAGGAACATCCCATACTCCACAGTTGCGTTAGTGACCTATTTTACGAGTGTGGCTGTTTGGGACATTGTGTACTACTGTTGGTCAGTCAGTGGACGCTGTTGCTTTGTTAGGATGTTGAATTTCTCGGAGAGACCGTTTATCTTTATCTGGACATGTGTTTTCTTCCTCAAATACGTTTGCAAAGTTTGCATTATAACATATACATTATGAAGTAGCATTGCACATTAAAAAATTTGAATACATTCATTCTATTTGAACATTTGAAAACATCTTCATAAGCAAGATCAGGCTTTAAACTTGTCGTAGAATGAGTTCAATACACAACAAACTATGTGAGTCATGGTCACATCTGACCATGCTCACAAAATGATCCGTTTAAAAGTCTACAAAGAGCCAGCTACAGTAAAAGGCCAGTGTAACCAAATTGACTGTAGATCAAATAATATCTTTCCCCCTTGTTTTCCCTGTAGACATTGTTGAAGGTATGGTCAATAAAGGCATCTATCTGAATGGAGACACAGGAGGCACGTTCCTCCATTTTGGAAACTACCAGAACACATGTATTAGTGACCCTACTCTGTGCGGTCCCGAGGGTGAGTCAAAATCACCTCTCACTGCTTTGCGAGCTCCTTAAGAAGGTTCTTTCTTATCATGCACTTGGTTTTTCTCTTATGACGTTGAGTGTTTTCTTTGCAGGGATCACGTTTTCATTCTTCTGGAAGAACCACGAGACGGCGTCCCGTTTTGCCATCGCCTCCGGGGGTAAAGTAATCTCAAACGGCTTCTCTGTGTTTGCCAACGCTTACGGAGGATACGTCGATTTCTACACCAGAGGCAACTCCAAGCGATGGAAGGCCAACATTAATATTCCAGGTATTGGAGGAGAAACGCGAAGGGAACGGTAGCTACCTCCAACCCCTCTTCTTCTCCACCTCTTCATTACCGATTTCCTGAAACCCCTCTCTTCTGATTGGTCCTGCAGGCCCGTTCTGGACCCACATCCTCTTCACCTGGACCATGCGGGACGGCCTGAAGATTTACATCAACGGGACGTTCAACGTCAGCGACCCTAAGGGCAGCGTTGATAAAAGCTACGGCGATCTGTACCACAACCTGGTCATCGGAACAGGCAACAGCCAGAACTACGGACACTACGTGACGGGGGCATTTGATGAGTTCATCATCTGGGAAAGAGCCCTCTTGCCTGAAGAGGTGTCCATGTATTACAAAGCAGCCGTAGGTAGGATCCCTCTGCCTGTCTGTTGGCTCCTTTGCTCTAAAGATGAGATCTTGACAATATCCCCTCAACTGTGTTGTAAAAAGAAAAGGGTTGAAAAGCAATTTCCTTCCTGGTCATTGCTACATTCCAATCACAGTAGCTCGTCAGCAAGACATTAGACGGCACAAGTGCCCTCATCTTGAAGTAATCTCACATACCTCTACTATAAAGCGTTTCACCACAGTCCAGTCTACTGTACAAGCCTTTAGTGTATTTTTACCACATGGGCTTCCCATACTCACAAAGATCTGCTTTTATCCTAAATTAGTTGTTGTTTTTGTAGACTACGGTTGTTGTTGATGTCAGAAAGCTGCTGGTAGAAAAAGAATGAATCACTGTTATTGCCTGTGGAAAATACGAATAACTAAGGGGCCTGGCATCCTTTCCTATGATGTTGTTTTCACACAAAGTTACAGTAAAGCTTGTCGGAATAGTTTTCGCTTGCAATATCATGTGCTTCAGACATATAATGTCTTGATTGTGGCGTTATCAGTTTTGTACCAGCCTTCCGAAGCCACATCTAGAATTCTGCCGAACATGGATATATATACACAACAAGCTTGTTATGGTTAGAGGAGGTATTTCTTCAGGATTTTATTTCTATATCTACTGAGGAAGACTGGGACCAGGGCTTGCGAAGGGCCCAGTTGCAAATCCATACATGGTCATGATTATAGCCAGGTGACACAAACTATGTTAGATGTACAACCTCTAAAGACAGGGATTTCACCACAACCTCCCAGCCTTTCACACAGAGGACATTTAGTCATCAGTTGATTCATTATCAAAACAGTAAGAAGGCTTATATCCCACACAGTGTTTTGTTCGATTGTGCCCTTGAGAAGGCCCGGATGAGACATAACGTTCTCACTCATGCTGCACCATGGGCCTCTTGTTTCCCCTTCGACCAGGTGAAGCCTTTGTATACCCCACATCTCCCAGCGTCCCTCAAGAAGTCTCCTCCCCAGCACAAACCACTGTGAGTTTATGACCGTTTGCTTGACAAATCGACTTTGACTTCATTTCACTTGACTCTGTGAGTTCTTTACTCAAGGCCCTGTCTGACGACGCGTGTTAGTGCACTTGGGCCTGGATGACATTTTTTTATCAAATTCATGAGCAGATGCAGGAGAAAAGCTCCGGAAATTGGTTGGGTTGAATCGCCGTCAACACAGTTTTTCCACGAGTCCCGTGGAACTATTGTTTTCTTTAAATCTGAGGAATTGGAAAAGTGGATATTGAGAGCACATGTAAATGGCCCCGGCCTGTTTATCGAACGTCTGCTGAGGAGTTAGAGGGAGGGGGAGAACGGAGACAGCTGCTCAACGCAACACAAAATAGCTCCCCGTGGTCAGTGGGGCTGGGAGAGATCAGGAACGCTGACGCGGCAGAACCCCCTCCGAAAAAAAAAAAAAAAAAAAAACCTTTCTATTCACTCTAATGCTCACATAAAACATCCTGTGTATATTGGCGCTGTTGTGTCCTGGGGGACTGTGTGTGTGTGTGTGTGTGTTTGTGTGGACAGTAATGCAGTGTTTGATGCCCAACCCACCCCCCTTTCCTCCTCCTCCTCCTGCAGATGGCCCCAGATGTTACCCGGCCTGCCACCACCATGCAGAGCAGAGAGCCGCCCAGCTCCCCGGAGCCCGAGCCAGAGCCCCTGCCCATGCTAGGCTTCCTGGAGACACTGCCCTTCAGTCTGCCCAACAAGACCATGCCCCTGGGCACAGCCGGCAACCTCACCCGGGTACAGCCACGACACTGGGGCCACTCGTTCATCAGAAACACGCACAAACTCACGACGCTCACACACGCGAGCTTCCACAAATTGACACTCATGCCCACACATACACACACACACACTATACTGTGTACACCCTGTGTGCAGATTAGTTGACAGCTATGTCTCTGTCCCTTCCAGGCTTTCCTGAGGAGTGTGGAGGAAGTGATGTCGTCCCCAGACGTTCCAGAGGTAAATTCCTTTCATTCAGAGGGGAGGGTTTTTGGTCAAGCGCTAGACAGCAGAGAGGCTAGCGCAAATTCCTGAACCGATTTTAAAGCAGGATGACGAATATGATCGTTTATTCACCCAAGCTTAGCACTCTGTCTCCTGCAGAGGGACATTTTGAGCGATCTTGTGGTGAGAGGGCTCTGAATCCTTTGAAACGACCATGCTTGCGTTCATACGAGCAAGCTGTACCAGATGTTGCAGAGTACATGAGAACACACTGGACAGCTGACACACAACCCAGTACACCATCGCCCCATTGGATGACGTTCTTTATCCGTTTTTCTGTGCTTCTGTCTGACCATCCGTCATCATGACATGATTCCTTTTGATCAGCGTGAATGTGTCACAATGGGGGTCAGATGGCTGAGCGGTTAAGGAATCGGGCCACCAACCAGAAGGTTGTCGGTTCGATTCCCGGCTGTGGCAAATGACGTTGTGTCCTTGGGCAAGGCCCTTCACCCTACTTGCCTCGGGGGAGAATGTCCCTGTACTTACTGTGAGTCTCTCTGGATAAGAGCGTCTGCTAAATGACTACATGTAACTGTGTCCGTGACGTGTGTTTTCAGCAGCAGTCCATCCGTGTCGTGAGCGGGCTGATTGAGACCGTGGACAAAGTGATGGGTCACATGGTGTCTAACCTGGAGCACAGCCCCTCTCCGGTCTCGCTGGGCGGAAAGTCCTCGGTGGCAGGTCAGCGCCGTGTCAGCTCTCCCTGACGATATGACTCACTGAGGGCTGCTTCACGGAGACGGAGTTAGGAAAGACGGAAATTCTTACCCTCTCTTTCTGTCTTTCCCTCTTTCTCCCTCTCTCTCTCTCTCTCTCTTTCTGTCTTTCCCTCTTTCTCCCTTCTCTCTCTCTCTCTCTCTCTCTTTCTGTCTTTCCCTCCCCTCCCCCCTCTTTCTCTCTTTTCATCTCTTCATCTCCCCCCATTCCCTAGTGGGTTTTTATGTGTAATATTTTGTTTGCCTCTGGACAAACTGGCGTGTCTCCCTCTCCCGGGGAGGGCAGTGGGGGGGGGGGGGGGCAGTCCCATCTTTGATCCGCCCACAAGTGTCCAGATAACACGCTGGTGAATCCAAGGCGGGTCAAACCGTCCCTGCTGTCTAATGTTACCTCTCACAGCTGCGTGTTCCCAACCTCTGCCCTCTTCCAGACTACTCGCTGATGAAGTTCCCCCAGAACTACAACCTGCCTCACT
Organism: Hypomesus nipponensis; assembly: GCF_054491055.1. Lineage (NCBI taxonomy): Eukaryota > Metazoa > Chordata > Actinopteri > Osmeriformes > Osmeridae > Hypomesus > Hypomesus nipponensis. Next base: position 7,388,779 of record NC_140384.1, on the reverse strand, counting down.
ACCGCTTCCCCACGCAGGGGAAGAACTACATCTCTGTGCCGGGGGAGGCTTTCACCATGCAGTGTGAGTGACATTTAGAGCCCACATGACCCCCCATGCAGCACAACAGCTCCACAAGCCTGTCGTCAGGCAGAATCCTATTATGTGGCGCTGTGCGATGTGTGGATGGGGGGTGTTCTTATAAATATATATTTACATGTACAGACATAACCTTTATACTACTACTATAGTACTGTCTTCTGTATTATGGTAGTTAGAGCGAAAAGTGAAAAAAAAAATAGAAAGATCACAGTCCATTCCTTCCGGGACAGTTTTTCCCAACTTAACTGTGCCATTAGAACGAGTGCTGTAACATACACAGTGAGCTCACTTATTTACTTAACGCCCTCTCTGTCATACTCTGAAAAGTAGGCAGTAATTACTGTGGGTATTAAACCTGTGTGTGTTTGACTCTGTGTTCGGGTCAGATTCCCTTGGCTACACTGGCCCCCCAAACGCACTGCGTTGCTACACTAACAGTTGAAAAAAAATATGTTTTTAATCATCTATTAAAACACCATTATCAGAAATGGAACAGAGATGTTAGTACTGGCAACCGGAGACTGAAAACCAAGTGTGTGGGTCTGAGCACATGGCTGACTGTGTAGAAGGCACCAAGTAGAGGTTTTTATATCCCAATTAAGTTCAGAGAAAGTGTTACAAATCAATATTTTTTCTCTGGCTGGGGCGCTTCCAAGACATCATAAAAGGATGCAGATGGATTTAGCATTGTCCATATTTATTGTCTTCCTGAGGGAAAGTTTGATAGACTAACTGGCCACCAATTGATCTGTAGAACCACTCTGGGGATAACAGATTCCAGTCCACGGGAAACATCTATTGTACTTTAACTTTGACCTTTACACAGAGTATAGCTAGATTTGTTCTGCATTGTTTACTCTCAATCAGAGTAGGAGGGACAGGACAAGGTGGTGCGTCAGTCCTGAGGAAGCACACACACACACACACAGCACAAACACACAACACAAACACACAGCACACACACACAGCACACACTGACGCACACTCCCAGACCTCCTGCTGGCCTGTTGAAGTCATGGCTGTGTGACTTGCATAATTTCCCGTAGCATACACGCACCTCCCTCCCTCCCTCCCTCCCTCCCTCCCTCCCTCCCTCCCTCCCTCCCTCCCTCCCTCCCTCCCTCCCTCCCTCCCTCCCTCCCTCCCTCCCTCCTTCCCTCCTTCCCTCCTTCCCTCCTTCCCTCCTTCCCTCCCTCCCTCCCTCCCTCCCTCCCTCCCTCCCTCCCTCCCTCCCTCCCTCCCTCCCTCCCTCCCTCCCTCCCTCCCTCCCTCCCTCCCTCCCTCCCTCCCTCCCTCCCTCCCTCCCTCCCTCCCTCCCTCCCTCCCTCACACCCATGTGTAAGCACACAGTTCTCCCATTAGGCCCCCTGTGATAACCTGAGGCAGCGAAGCCGCGTTAATGAAAGTTCCCCTCCCTGTGAGCATTTTAGCGGCACCTCAACACATTCTCAAACCCGTGCTCTACGTTCTTCACCTCTCACTGTTCTCTTTCTCTCCTTCCCTTCATCCCTCAGCTCAGACCACTATTGTCGGCCTCTTCTACCACAACATGCACAGCTACTACAAAGGGATCAATCCTCTCACAACCAGGTAAGTGGGGAGGAACATTTCCTGACCTGATACATCAGCATTTTACTTTTGATCCCAGCCAGTCCCAAAAACCAAGATTTCTTTTGTACATGTATGGATATGGATTGAGCTGAAATCCAAAGCACAATGACTCAGCATTTACACTACAGCAAATGTCGTGGGCTTCGACAGTCCTCCTTCGTTCTGATAGATGCTACGAATCCGCTTTGGTTTAAGATTCAAGTCAGGATACTCTGTAAACAACAGTTTTCGGTCACCGCAATTAGGAAATACCACCATTCAGGAAAACAGTTGAGATGCTACGGCACGGAACGTTCCAGAAGTACTTCCTGTGTGTCGGCTCCCATCCCCAGGCTCCTTGGCGCCCCTGTTTCATGAAGTCCATGACAGAGGCTGCCTGGGGCCTGGTCTTATCAGCAGGAACTCCCTATCTCCCATCAGCCCCCTGCCTGATACCGGCCCCCCTGTCCTCTCTGCTCACATCTGCCGCAAAGGATGTTCTTATGTTCCTAATTTGTTTGCCCCTCGCTCGGTTTTTAAACGTTCAAAATATCCCATTTAGGTTTATTCAGAAATTGAAAACCAAGCAAAGTAAGGGTTTTATCTGTCGCTTCTTGTGGTTTGGAGATGGGGGGGGAGGGGAGGAGAGGAGAGGGGAGGGGAGGGGAGGCAATGTCTGTTTACTCTCCATTCGGTTGTGGAGTTAGTTTGTGATGGATTGGTTGTTATATAGTGGGCCCCTACTGGGCTGGTGAGAACACCTCTCTGTTTCATGATAGGAGGGTGTTGCCTCCACGACTGTACCACCAGCCTACCTGTTGACCGAGAACACTCCCCAATAACAGCCCCTACTGGCAGGATGATTCATGACGTGACAGATGGATCACAGTCCCACTCTGCTGCTACTGTGGGGAGACTGGGGTGACACCACTGTGTAGACAAAGCTCCAGCATCAAGTGACTCTCTCTCTCTCTCTCTCTCTCTCTCTCTCTCTCTCTCTCTCTCTCTCTCTCTCTCTCTCTCTCTCTCTCTCTCTCTCTCTCTCTTCTCTCAGGATCAACGAGGCATCTGATTTCAAGGATCACAAGATCCAGGTGGCCAGTTTCCTCATCTCCCTAAAGGTGGAGCCGTCGCCTGCCCTGGCGGTCAACCTGTCTGGTGCGCCGCTCATCAAGATCGTCCTCACACACGTGCTGGTAGGAACACGAACCGACGCATGCCAACACACAGCAGCACACGTGAACACACACCAGAACACGTAACACACGCCAACACACAGAAGCACACGTGAACACACGGCCACACACATTCCAGCTCACAGAAACACCAACACATGCAGATGCAGGAACGCACAACAACGCAGATCATCTTGGTCTAAAAGCCCCTCCTGTTTTCAGAGTGGACCTGTTATGTCTGGAATGCTCTTGTCCCGGGGACTTCCTAGAACAGGCCAGCTCACTTGTTGGGTGTGGGAACAGTACCTTATCAGAGTGAAGAAGCTTGAGGGGCAGTCGAGAGGTCTCACATCACCGCATATGAAATCCATCAGCTCTATTTTGAGCTGGCTTCCCTTTTGGAAGTGTGTTTTCTACAGGCTTGGGACTGAGAAGCTGGCCGCACACCAACACTAAGCAGGACATTTTTGTTTTCATTAGTCTCAGCCCCTTAAAACGTTCCTCCACAAAGCATGCGGCTTCCCAAACGACAAGTGATTATGGGCATTTTTGAACTGTGGGCTTTGGGCATTTTGAAAGGAACAATAATTTTACTTTACGAACAACATTTGACTTTGCCATTGTGGCAGGGCTTTAGTAGAGCAAGTGTTGCCAGTTTTCCATGGGAAATACATTTGAAACTCATGATGAAAGTTAACTTATAAAACGTGTAACCAGTTTATAAATACAGAAAGGCGTAAGAGAGATTTAGGTCCAATAGAATTATCTGTTTTAACAAAATTGACCCCACATGCATTATTCAGATTTATACTACACCATCACTTTGGTCTTTTCAGGACTATTTGAAACATTTGCCATCTATTAACTTGAATCACCATCAAAGGTGATTTCTATTTTTCCGCTTTGCTCACAAGCATAAATGAAAACCATGCAGCTTTGGGAAACCATGGTTACGGCTTTGTTTTCCATTTACCCTAGAGAAATAAATGTTTATGCTACAATGATCTGGCTTGCTTCCTGTGACAGTGATTACTGTGTTTGTTTTAGCAGACACCATGGAGGACTAGTTAGAATATCTCTTGTTATGGAAGTGTGCAGGATTCCTTCTAATACTTTACATGTTGATCAAACTTGTTTTCATTAAAGTTTGACATCTTGGCTGTCTGTACAGTTCCTCTAGTGTGAAGTAGAGAACCACTGAGCCCCCTTTCCCACTAACGGTTGAGCATTTTGTAACATACTCTAAATAGAGGGTCTATTCGCTTTACAAGGTGACCTGGTCAGCATCACCTGCCAGAATGCTTTGAGGTTTCTTAAGACAATATGTCTAGGGCTTAGATACAATATAGCTTGGGTGGGTTTTATATTTAGAAGTTGCATACCACACGCATTACTACTGGCTGCGACTACACGGAGCTAAATAAGTCAGTTTGCTATTACTGGTCTGTTGTGGGGCCGTGGATGGATTTGGCCAAAAAGTGACTGACTATTTTGGGAATTTTTATGTCTTTGGGAGCCCTCGGATACTCACACACACACACACACACAAATGCTCACACACACAGCATGTGAAGGACCTTTCCCATCATTGTTTATGAACCTCTTTACTCTCTGCCCAAAACGGTCGCCTGTGGTGCTTGTCGACAGCGAAGGACCAAGTGATTTGTGATTGACCCCTGTGAGAGACAGACAGCCAGTCAGTTCATTAAAACTCGAACGAGGGAAACCGTGTCAGAGACATAGCTCTGTTCGCTCCACCAACTTTCTTAACTCCATTCACGCTGCCATGGTTACGGGGCCTAAGGTTCCGCTAGCATCAACCATCCAGTGTCAGGTCTTGCAGCACAGTAGCGGTACAAACCTCTCTGCTCATCCACCTCCCTTATCTGGCACATGACACCTGCGCTTCGAGCAGGAGGAAAAAAACGAGGACATTTATCAACTCCTTGTGTATTCTTGCATGAATAGATTGTGTCATCTGTCTTAATGACTGACATTGACCTTGTGCAGGGCAGCGCCATTCACAGGGGTGACTAGACCTAAATGGCCGTTGGTGTGTGTGTGTGTGTGACCTCGTACCAGTGATGGATGTCCTGTGAGCTCGCAGCCTCAGCAAACATCTGTGCGGGTCCTCTCGTCGTTGGGTCCTACAGCTGACTGGCTGTCTGTGCTCTATCAGTCCCAGGTGACGCCATGGAGGTCCAAGGTTCTGGAGGAGCAGGTCCAAGGGTCTTGGGGAGCAGGTCCAAGGGTCTGGAGGAGCAGGTCCAAGGGTCTGGCTTGGCGTTATCAGACCTGCAGGCTTTCTCACGCCATTCTGCTGGGGTGCTGATTGGGCCCTGGCTCCAGCTGTGATTTATGACTCTGGGTCCGACGTGGGTTTGGCGTTGGGGTGTGTGTGTGTGTGTGTGTGGGGGGGGGGGGGTCGCCAGGGTCTGTAGTTAAACATTAATATAAACATAAAAAAGCCTTTTGACTTCCATTCTTTCCCTCCTCCTTATCCTCCTCAACCCACTCGTTTTCCACCTACTGTACTTCAATGCCTCCTTCTCTCTTCTTCCTCCGCCACCTCCTCCACCTCCTTCCTCAGAGCATCACACTAATGGTATGAAGTGAAGAAATGGAAAGAGTGATTTTACAAGGCATGCCGCTGTTGCTTAGTGTTAAAAATTGAAAGAATACAACAGAGAGAAGAAGAAGAAGAAGAAAAATAAAAAAAAGACTTTGACAAGGCAGGACCTGACTTAACAGGCTCGTAAAGTGTGTGTGTTGGAGGAGCGGTTCCATGAAAGGCCCCTACGGGGAACCGGGGAACCGAGAGCAGGAACGACAGGAGCACCAGGGGCTTCTCACCGGGCCACACATGCAGAGTTCTAAATGACCCATGACTCTTGGGGGCGGGGCCTATTAGCCTATTAGCCTATCAAGACCCTGAGTCTCGCCCCTTTTTATAGTACAATCCTCTTTCTGCAGCGGCATCCTCATCTCACTTGTCCCTCCCGCTGCCGTCCCTGGAAGCTCTCCTTGTTATTGGTGGATGCTACAGTGTAGGAAACCACGCCCCCCCTTCATACTCCAAGTGCTGGATGGGCAGTTTTGGGGATGTTAAAAGGATGAGGAAGAACACATGAGACTAGGATTTATCTGAAAGAGAGAGAGAGAGAGAGAGAGAGAGAGAGAGAGAGAGAGAGAGAATAGAGAGGGAGAGAGAGAGAAAGAGAGAGAGAGAGAGAATAGAGAGGGAGAGAGAGAGAAAGAGAGAGAGAGAGAGACAAAAGAGAGAGAGAGAGAGAGAGAGAGAGAGAGAGAGAGAGAGAGAGAGAAAGAGAGAGAGAGAGAGAGACAAAAAGAGAGAGAGAGAGAGATAGAGAGAGAGAGAGAGAGAGAGAGAGAGAGAGAGAGAGAGAGAGAGAGAGAGAGAGAGAGAGAATATCTCCTAAAAAGGTGACAGCGTTGTTAATCAATCAGCAAACTGACAATATGATTTAAATCTTTTAAAGACTCTGTTAGAATCTGATACCTGAAAAGTCTTTAATCACATAAACCAGACCTGGTATCAGTCCTGTGTGCCCCAATAGAAGCAGTCTATATAGCCTGTCTTTTTATAACTCCCAGAACACACCCAACCTAACCCGTGTGGGCGAGTCTCCCTCTACAATCACACACACACATTTGAGCCAACACTCTGATCAATTGCAGATGGAGGTCTGGCTATTCCTATCCTCCTTTTGCCAAGAGCTTTGCATCTCTTCTCTCTTTCCTCTCCTCCTCTCCATCTTCCCCTCATAGCTTTCCTTAAATCTACCCAAGCTTCCTTCTCATTTCCTGCGGCAAAATAAGTTGATGATACTCGTGCTTTGCACACTTATGTAATCCTATCCAGTGCAGTGAGTGCACAGCTCACAGAAAATATCAATTTTCTCATTGAGTGCCATCGGTTGGATTCTTGGTCATCTTAAGGAGCTTCAATTTATCATTTTAACTCCCAAGTAAATCGAAAATGGAGCACTGTTTCTGGGGGAGAAAACCCCCCCATGTAGCGACACTATTTGCTTTTGCAACCAGGAAGGCTGCAACATATTAGGACTTCCAGATCCTCAACCTTATCGTCACAAAACTATAATTTCTCGTGTTTAATTGGCTTCATTTTTCTTCACACCCTTCACGCCTGTCAACACAGGCGATTGTTTTCCATCCTCCACCCAGGAGCTCTGACCGACACCACAGCTGCAAGTCTTCCTGCGTCTCCCCCGACACCCTGACCTCACCCAGGGCCGGAGGTGTTGTCCTGCTCCGCTCCGATCGTTCCTCCACATGGCCTCGTGTGTCTGTGTCTCCCATCACTGTGGCTGTCGTCAGCTTTACCTGTTTGTCAAGCCTGCATTCCAGGAGGGAGTTTGGATCATCCGTTTTTTTGGGCCATGCGGGAAACCCTCCAGGAATGAGACCAGACCCATGGTGAATGATTGTGAGCCATTCATTTGTCTTGGGGGCGGGGCCTATTAGCCTATTAGCCTATCAAGACCCTGAGTCTCGCCCCTTTTTATAGTCCAATCCTCTTTCTGCAGCGGCATCCTCATCTCACTTGTCCCTCCCGCTGCCGTCCCTGGAAGCTCTCCTTGTTATTGGTGGATGCTACAGTGTAGGAAACCACGCCCCCCCTTCATGCTCCAAGTGCTGGATGGGCAGTTTGGGGTTTGTGACGGCCTACCTAAACCCTCCAGGAAGGAGTTTGAATTCTAGTTTTTTTGGGGGTCCTATTGGAGCCCTCCAGGAAGTGTCCCCTTGGCCCCTGTGTCCTGCTGGGAAGGGGGTCCTGGTCTGTCCCAGGTCACACACGTCACCAGCTCTGCGCTGGTGATGTCTTGCAGTGTTGTGGAGCTCAGCTCTCCTCTGCTTGTTGGACTGGCCAGTGTTCTCTACACCTCTGTGGGCTTGTTCCAGACACACGGCAATAAACTGTTTCCTTCCAGGGATCATTTTAACAACAGTAAATGTTGCCGTGGGGAGATGGCCTATTTTGTGTTCAATGTAATGTTTTACGCTATACTATAACCACACTGGATGTATACCTGGATGTTGCAGCGACGGTTGTCACTGTGATTTATGTGTGGTTTTGTCTGAATGTTTTCATTGTGTCTACAGACAGTAGTGTCGTTAGAAGAAGGGTTTTCTTTTAAGGATGCCCTGTCTTGCTTTGGCCGCAAATACTCAGCTAATATAAAGTATGTGGATGGGGGAAAAACAAACAGCTATAGCTCACTCTGTTTTTGCATTTGTAGTGTATTTGTGATTTCACATGCTTTTGAATGGAGACGGACCATAGTCTTTTTTTAGACTTCATTGCTCTTAAAATATGCCTTACTACGAGCACAGCCTTGCCAGGCCTCTGGCTGTGCGTCACTGTGGTGGTGCAGGACTGCGTATGAGGGGGTGTTTGGCTGTGGAGCGGAGACCACTTTTTGGTGGTGCTGTTTGGAGGGTGTGGGTTGGTTGAAGTGCCGGGCGGATTCGTGTATTTCGTGCGCTCTTGTTTAATCCGTGCCAGTGTGCCAGTGTTGGGATGTCAGTGTTGAAACCGTAGACGGCTTAGGCCACGTGTCTGTGTCTGGACACTGGCTCGCTTCCTCCCTCTCCTCTTGTTCCATGCTTGAGAACTTGTGGCCAGGATTAGCTTTGGAGGAGAGTAGCCTGGTGTCTTGAGATTGAAAAAGGCCTGTCATGTCAGTGTGTTGTAATGTCAGTTGCTCCACACTGAGGCCCTGTCCACCCCTCGCTGGCCTATCACAGACCATCTGTAAGAGGAGAGGGGAGGGAAGAGGAGCTCGATGACTTGACTCTAACTGCTGTGTTTGTCGTGTCAGGCTTGCCCAGCGGTTGATGCTGTGTGTTACAGGTTGCGTTTGTATTTTTCCCTCCATCGCTTTTGTCAATTCAGACGTTCAGGATTCTTCGATTGCCTTCCTAGCTGACCAGCTCAGCAGTGACACTAACCAGAGAAAGCTCAACATTTGCTTTGAATTACAAGAATAGAAATATCAGACCACAGCCAGTGTTTTTCCTGTTGGCAGAGAACACACGAAGACCATTCTTTCACCATGACGACAGAGAGGGGTGGTTAAGGGGGGCCTGCCGTTAATCACCATCATATGCCACTCATCCCCGAAGCACAAGTCAGAATCTCCCCAAATGTTGTTATACAACGCACTGCCACATGATGGGCGTGTAATGATGATGTCATGGCAGCTGAAATATACCCTGTTCCCCCCCAAAGAGTAGTGTAAACATTAACTTGAGTCTCTGAGGGGTTTATTTCGCAGAAGGATTAGATGCACCTCAGCCTGAGTTTGTTCACGGTATGGACCAGTTTTAATGGCTAATGGCACGGGTCTCTCAAGACTTCTTATGTATAGTGATTGTGTGCCGTTCATTTGACATAACCTTGCCGTGCATACTCAATGTTTTTTTCTTTTTCTTACTCTTGTTCTGTCACTCACTCTCTCCTTTTTGTCTTTTTGGATGTCTTTCTGTCTTTCCCCTTCATCACTCTCTCTCCCCCTCTGTCCAACCGTCTCTTTCGCAGAGTTTGAACTGATTTCCAAGGCTGTGTTAGCTGGACCTCTGTTGCTCATAAAGAGCTGGAACGCTTCGAACTTCCCTGGCAGACTGTTAGGCTTCAGGGCACCAGGGAGCAAAGAGTAGTAGCATACACACACACACACACACACACATACACACACTCATACACACATATACAGTACGTGTACACGCACACATGCCTACACACACTCACACACACGCACATACCAGTGGAATTCTAACACTGAGGAGGGACTCTCTGATCCACATCGCTCTCCTCTGATATCAGCTCAAAGAACACATAGTGGACGTGTCACAACTGTGGAGTCACCACAGGGCAAACCTCCACCAATAACATGCTTCACACATGTGGCTGTTGCTCTTTCAGTCCACATCTAATCAGACCCCCCCCCCCCTCCCCCCTCCCCCCCTCCCCCCCCCCCCCCCCACAAATGTTCTTACTGTGAATCATAAGTCTTCCTTTAAAACCGTATAATGGCTTCAAAGTGTTTCGATACTGTGGAGAACAAACAAACTATGTTTCCTGGTGGAAGGAGACCCTGCCCGCCCCCCCCCCCCTCCCCCCCCCTCATCTGCTTTCATTTACACCTAACAAGATACTGGGAGTTGTTAAACCCCACAGGGTCCAGTAAACTCCCCCCGAGGGTCCCTCACCCACACCTCCTCAGAGCTCCTCAGAGCTGGTCGTCTGGTCAGGGTGATGGGGTGCACGTGTTGTGTGCTCCTCTCTTCCTGTCGTGCCCCCCCCCCCCCCCCCCCCCCCCCCCCTCTTACCACATCCTTCGGTCCTATCATCCCCTCATCTCAACGTTGGTGACGTGTGATTGGTAACGTGTGTTGTGCCCGCGCTTCTCTGATTGGTTCATTTTTTTATTTTACAGGGGTGCTTTTAGGACCAGCGAAAACAGGACACAAACATGTGGCAGCTAACCTTTTCTGGAGGTCAAACTCAAGTTTTCGCAAAGGAAAATGAGAGTATAAGAGTTGACGTGTCTTATCTGATCCCATTTTACCGTGAAGGATGTAGTAACAGCGAGAGATTACACTTTAGATGTGCTATGCTCCTCGCCAGATCATGAAAGCTTTGTGTTCCAACAAGGGCAGATTATGCACAGAGAAGAGAGGTTTAACCTAAAACCAAGGCCAAGCCCTAATTATTGCATTCCTAGCCTTTAGGCATTAGTCACTGTCTCTTGGGCCTCCAAATCTCATTTGAGGAATTACATGGAAAAAGTGAGTTGGAGAGAGAGTCGAATAAAACGCTTTAAGACAGTGGGGAGTCTCAGTCAATGTAATAATCACCTTTGGTGAATTGCGAGTGGCTTTCTCTCTGCACTGCTCTGCGCTAGCTAGTTAAAACAAAACATCTTCTGATGTTTATGGGCCTTCTCAGCACCAGCAGAGTGTTGTTATTTAACGTCAGAGACTAATGCAATGAGTAGGTTCATTCTTCCAAGTCCAGAGAAGAGTTCTATTTTTACTATAGTGCCATAATATAGTATAGTAATATAATATAGTGCTATATTGCCTACTCTAATGGTCTTGTTAATGTTATGGATGAAAGAGAAGCCAACTTCAAGTCACGAAAAGCAAGCTTCTTGTTTGGATCTTTAAGACTCCATGCCTGTTTGCCTTACTAACCCTCTATTTCCTAACAGGCTAATCAAAGTTAAATGACTACCTCTCATGCTACGCTAGTACCATCCCTCCCTGTGACACAGGTAGAATACAGTAGGTGAAATATCATGTTTTGATGTACGTATCGTTTTGTCTTTTCTTTCTTTTCAGAGCAAGGATCAGCAAGATCAGGCCTTAAACCAGAGCAATCAAGTCTTCCTATACTGTGCCTTCCTGGACTACAGGTGGGTCTGAAGTGTCAAGATAAACTACGACTCCCAGAGAAGAGATTACGTTTCCCTGGTTCAGATTGTATTCATTGTTTTACTTGAAAATGGTACATGAGAATTAATTAAGTCAGAGATTGTTTTGCCATTTTTTTTCCTGCGACACATACATCTGGGAAGGATATGGAGTGTGGTGTAACTTCAAGTTAATTGGTTTGTCTTGAGCAGGGGAGTGCAGCAACCTTCTGCAAAAACACAGAAATGTGATAAGTGGAGCCGATGTTTTGACTATTTAAAAAGCATAAATCAGTGCACTGTACATGTTTTAGTTGGAGTGAAATGTCTTCCTTTTCCCTCTCCCCTTCGCCCTGTGGTTCAGGATAAAGTGAAATATTTGACAGGCCTGTTCGACATTAAATTCCAACAAAACCGGTTGTTATCATCCCTTCCACAAAATTCCTGGGATTGCCCTAATTCATTTTAACACCCCTTAACACTGGAAGAATCTTTGTTGATGTTCTTTCGGGGTTCTGAGAGGGATGATAAGAGAGTCCATGGCCTGACCTCCGGCCCGATTCCCTCCGTGTGTCCTTCCTCCTCCAGTTCAAAGGAAGGCGTGTGGTCCAACCAGGGCTGCGTGCGCTCAGCAGGAAACGTCACCTACTCCGTGTGCCTGTGCAACCACCTCACCAACTTTGCCATCCTCATGCAGGTGGTGCCCATCAAGGTAAGGGCCATCTCTCTCCCTCCCAGAGCGCCACCATGGTGCAGTGGGGTCCTCTCCCCTCCGCCCTGCCTCCCCGGGGATGGACTCCATTTATGGGAGTGTGTTGGACAGGAGCCAGTGGTCGACCACACAGTAAACCCTCCACCTAGTGGTCCTTCAGCGGCCTGACAGCCTAGCATTCCTCTTTCTGGTAGGCCTGCACAGGAACAACGCTGGTCTTAATTGTGGTTTAATAGGAAATTGATATGGATAGCCACAATTGAGTGTGCGTGTTTTTTTCAGGTTCTAACATGGCGCTATGGTCCAAGCTGCATAGACCACAGTCGTAGTCTCAGGGACTTTTAGACAACTTCTAAGACAAACATCTCTCTCAATTGCTTATCACCAAATTTCACCAGCTTAATTAAATCACATCCGATGCCCTTTATGATAATGTTATTTTTTCCCGACGTCAGGAAAGGAGAACGGATGAACGCTCAGGTCAGAGACACTCCAGGAAGCATCCACTCAGTTTCCCATTGTTATCAAACGGCCAGGAATGCTCTGGTCTGTGTGAGTGCGGCCGCCAACAATCCCTGAAATAGAAACAGAGCACCATCTCGGCTGCTGGGTTTGCCCAGCCGTGTCTCAGCTGCACTGCTGTGTGGGATGCTATACTTTCCTGCAGTCGGTCTCTAATTAGTGGCCAGGAGGGGAATCGTCCCACGCGTCCCTATTCTGGAAAAGCGACGATCTCTCCATCCTGCTAATGACAAGGCACGTTTCGGGGAGTTAATGTCGAATCAAACCTCAGCTCCTTAAAATAACCTCCGCAAACACGCCGGCGTGTGCGCGCAGACAGGACTGACGTGACCCGTGACCACTCTGCCGCTTCGACAATGCTTATTCTCCATCTTGAGCTATGCGATGCTCATGAGTTTCATTCCACGGCCATACAAGTCACAGGAAGTCCTGTGTAGACGTGAGTGTGTGTGCACCACATGTCAGCGTTACTCAGCGTGCGAGGAGATAGAGCGTGACCTCACATTGACCCCGGGAAAGGTCAAGGACGAGAGTTTCCTCCCGTCTCTGTCGTTTTTCAAACGGTGAGGCAGAGATCCCCCCCCGTGTTTTTACACACGTACAACCGTGTGTAAAAACACTTCAGGCCACTTGAAGTCATGTAAACCTCCCAAGTGCCAGGCACTCCTGGCTCCGACACAGCACTGTTGCTGGCTGGACTCCGCTGCACCAGGTCAGAGGGAGCTGGATGATGATACCAGTGGCTCACTGCCTTCTGGGGAGTCATGCCATGCCATAAACACAGTGAGGGAGCTTGAACTGAACGCCTTTCAATGTGTGGAGTTTCAGAGCTGACTCGCTTGGAAGATCCCCCCTCAGCGAGTCCTGGGACTTGAGCGCCACCTGTGGGTCACAGAGTTTCACGTTTCTTTTTGTGCTCAAGTGCACCGTTGTTGAGTACGTGTTCGAGTATGTCATGGATGTCTCCAATAAGTGTAGCATCCTCTCTCTCTCTCTCTCTCTCTCTCTCTCTCTCTCTCTCTCTCTCTCTCTCTCTCTCTCTCTCTCTCTCTCTCTCTCTCTTTCTCTACAGGCTACAGACTGTTCTGTGTCCTTTTCGGAGTTGTGACACTTGTTGTTGTTGTTCTGGATGTTTTTGTTTTTCCAACGTAGCTCACCAGTGCCCACCAGGTGGCGTTGTCCGTGATTGGTTACACTGGGTGCTCCATCTCTATCTTGTGTCTGACCATCACACTAGTGACCTTCGCTGTCCTGTCGTGAGTATGCCTAGACAGTTCAAGTATGGTTCTCATTGATGAGTGTCATTACAGGTTACATTTCCATATGGTTTTGATTGTATTTTGTATCATTTCGTTGATATGACATGTCACGTACATCAAGTGCATGTACAGTTAATCTAGCTGATAGGATTCATGTTAATATTCTGCTCGTGTTGGTTGGCTGCCGGCCTTCTGTGCTGCAGGTCAGTCAGCACCATCAGGAACCAGCGCTACCACATCCACGCCAACCTGTCCTGCGCCATCCTGCTGGCTGAGATCCTGCTGCTCATCAGCGCTCGCTTTGAGCCAGGCACGGTAGGCCTCACACACACACACACACACACACAGACGCACAAACTGTGACTGGAATGAGGAAGTACATTCATGTTTGGGAGGGCTGACATCATAATTTAACCTTTGAACCCTGTCCCAGCTGCCCTGTAAGGTGATGGCTGTTCTCCTGCACTTCTTCTTCCTGAGTGCGTTTGCCTGGATGCTGGTGGAGGGTCTGCACCTCTACAGCATGGTCATCAAGGTGTTTGGTTCCGAGGGAAGCAAGCACTTCTACTACTACGGGATTGGCTGGGGTACGGACGGCACACTGACCCTTTGTTATTGTGTCAGTGGCTTAAATACATGTCACACTAAACATGTTAACGTCGTGGATTCATAAATATTATCTGTGGATTTTGATGCACTGAAGTCTTGGTTTTTCAAGAGTGAGTTGATGGATTCTAGAGTTGGTGTGCTTGTCCCAGGCCTCTGGTCTGATGGTTTAGGCTCTGGGTGGACAGATCTAATAGGTTTAAGCTCTGGGTGGACAGATTTGATAGGTTTAGGTTTTGGGTGGACAGGCAGGGGAGCACTTGAGTCAGGCTGCCTGCCTGGGAACACTGGATCTGCTCAACATGCTGCAGTGATTACTGGAAATAAGATCCTGGTTTTATCATTTCCTTTGTTTTGGCCAAAGTAATTTCACATTTTGTGGCCAACAGTAAATTAGGCGCTGGATGGCAGTCCAGCTGCTGGAATTATAGCTGTTAGACATCTTAGAGAGAAACCACAGTCATTTTTGCATTTACAGCTCCTCTTATTAGCTGTGAAAACGGCACTTGACCCTTTGTCCTCAATTTCCTTTGTCAGTCCAGCAGTTTAATTGTTGTTGTCAATGTCTGGCATGCTGAGGAAACTCAGCACACTATTTGAACGTATGAAACAAGAAACGAATGAAAGCGTGGCTAAGAAATTCTTTTGTTCGAGGAAATGAGCAATCAGAGGCCCAGATTTCCGCCCGTTTGTTTTATGAGGCATATTCATTTCACTCTGCGCCACATCTCCCCTCTCCTTCCAGGCTCTCCACTGGTGATCTGTGTGGTCTCCATGACGTCAGCCCTGGACAGTTACGGAGAGGTTGATAAGTAAGTTGAGGAGTGCTGAATGGGCTTATACGAACCTGTGAAGGCAACACAAATACTAATACAGTACAGCGGATGCTATGAATGAAACAATGAACACATTTTGGGCACAATAGGCCTTAAAATATTTCTTTTTTTCTCTGTCTCACTCGAACAGCTGCTGGTTGTCCTTGAAGAATGGAGCCATTTGGGCTTTTGTTGCACCTGCACTATTTGTCATAGTGGTGAGTAATCACTATGATAACCAGGAGAACAACCAGGCCCTGCTAGCTCTGGATTCAGACCTTCAATGACAGGGATTTGTGAAGCTCAGATGTTAGAGTGTTTTGACTGCAGATAAATAGAAGGCAAGTTCAAATCCCCCCTGCGAAATGAAAACATGATTATACATTCATGCCGGTTACCTGGTCTTGTTTTTACAGGTGAATATTGGCATTCTAATATCTGTGACCAGGATCATTTCTCGGATCAGTGCAGAGAACTACAAGGTTCACGGAGACGCAAATGCTGTCAAGTGAGCCTCTCTCAGTTATAATTTGAGCACCAGAATGACAACTGTGCTGAAGACTTGTCGTACAATGTTCTTGGTTGTCAGTGGTGTGTGTGTGTCTGTGTGTGTGTGTGTGTGTGTGTGTGTGTGTGTGTGTGTGTGTGTGTGTAGGCTGACTGCTAAGGCAGTGGCCGTCCTCCTACCCATCCTGGGCATCTCCTGGATCTTCGGAGTTCTGTCATTTAACACACACTCGCTGTTATTCCTCTATATGTTTGCTGTGTTCAACTCATTACAGGTAAGGCCATTTGCATTGAGAGACACAGTGTTTTGTATTTTCTATATTTCATTGGAGATTAAAAACCATACTATATGTGTTGGATGGAAAATTAAATGTATTATGTGAATGTGATGAGCTGTGCAATGAGTGATTTATGTAAAAAAAAAAAAATCTGCAGAAATGATTTAAATTTCACTTTGTGTCTGGTTTTCCCTAAAGGGCTTCTTTGTCTTCCTGTTTCATTGTCTTCTGAACTCTGAGGTATGTTAACCTCCTGACATGGTTCCCCATTTCTCCTTGATCTATTTCCTTAGTCCTCATACATGGCTGTGTCTTTCTGCTCTAGGTCAGAGCTGCTTTCAAACATAAAACCAAGGTGTGGTCTCTGACCAGCAGCTCCATCCGCAACATCAACGTGAAACCCTTCAACTCTGACATTGTGAGTTATTCACAACTAAACGCCATGTTGGGCCATTTTTGCACCAGCTTGTATTTTACACGATCACTTTTGAACTGAAGATGACCATGATCTTCACTTCCTTCTCCATTAGATGAATGGCAACAAGGAAGGATTGTCTCCCACCAAGATGAACACCTGGGACAAGAGCAGCAACTCAGCCAATCGCATGGACCTCTCTGCTGTTTAGAACACAACGACATCACTTCCTTGGTAACAGAGTAGTAGATGTAGGATGCTTCCCCTGACCACACCAGTGTTCATCAACAAACAGCCGACAGTCGAAGGGGTTGGTTGCCACTGTTTATGTGATATTCCAGCCATACTCACTGAATTCCACATGTTGTAGATGTGCCAGGCGTCTCCTCACCGACAACGACAGTGAGGGCTTTGAGGGGAATCTCGTTTTGATCTAAAGCTATATCAAAAATAATTCAACAAATCTTTAAGACAAACGGACTCAAGAGACTGTGCCTTGTTATGTGTAACCATAAATATGTACCACCCTACAGATAGACCTGGAATGTCTGAAGAGGACATGGGAGGTTTTTACCTATGGGTAATTATCGTTCAGGGTCTAAGGTATAACATTTGTTTGTCAGCAATGACAATGCCTCGTACGAAAAACAATCAAGCATACATAAAATCAACAATTTTTTTATGTGACTATTGTAGTTGTCTTCAAGATTTGGCCAGAGAGTGTTACATTTTTCTGTTGATTTTGTTTTGTCTTATTTTTTTGTTTATTTTTGGACATTTGCCTTTGCTTTGACATAGAGTGAAAGAGAGAGTGTTTTGCTTGCAGTGCGAATAGTTATGTGTATTATTGTAGCCTGACAATGAGTAGTGGCCTTTTTGAGTTGCTAATTGTTAACTTTGGATAGATATAAATAAGTCTTCATTCAGTATCAATTAAACAGATAAATACATCAGTTTCATCAATACATGCCTAAGGATCACACACAAGTACAGTCATTTGAAGACCAAAAAGTCAACTTTATTTATTTATGTATTGTGTAATGCAGAGATTTTAACTATTTCAAAACACAGAGTACAAAATCCTTACTCATAATGCAAATTCTGAATTGCAGTTGTCATACTCCTGTGATGTTTTGTAATTTTTGCTGAACTCACGATAGTATTTCTTGTTTTCCTGTTGTGTCTCATGTCAAAGGAACCTGTAGTACATTATGCTTTTATGGAGACCAGTGAATAATTGATTGTGTGTTAGACACAATTTCTGTGAAATCTTATGTTATCTTAACAATGTAGATAACATACAATAGAGCATTTGATTATTTCTATGACTTATTTCTGTGGGTATATTGCTTTAAGTAAAGAATATAATTTTTCATCAAAACAAGTGTTGGGGTTTGATAAGTCTTGCTGATTGTCTTTAGTCGGTACTCTACTGTGACATTGGAGGGGAGATAATGTTTTTATTTTTGACTGTTCTGACACTGTATAGATATACCAATACATAGTACCATTCCGGATTTACTGTAGTATTCAATCACTTTCTAGATCTCAGTAGTATAGAATGAAATCAGCGTGCATATCTTATTTTTCGTCTTTTAATTGGTCGTTTTCTAAGGTACTGTGCTAACGTGTTCTGTACTTTTACGTTTAATAAAAAAAATAAAACAAAATCTGCCCTGAGAAACGTGATTTTATTTGATTCGATAATAATAACAAACGCACCATGCGACTCCGGCTGCGCATGCGCAGTCATGTTAGTAAACTACAGAGAGGTCTTTGTCAGTGGAGTGGTGCTGAGTGTACAGTATGAGAAGACATAACAGGTACGACTTCTCGGCGACTGGACAATTTCACTCTCTGACAGCGCTCGCAGGACATCATATTTGAAGTCGTTACATTTATCAAAGGGAAGCTTCTGACGTTCGCCCGTTTATTATTCCTTTGAAGGTGTTTCTGAACGGTGTCAACTATTTTTAGGATACTAACCTACATGTTCATATGCAGAATGGATAAAGGTATATTCGTCGGAGTACTATAACCAATGGAAAAAGACCGGCACTTGCCGTCTGATGTTAGTTTTACAGCTGACTTCCAACAATCTGGATACATCTTGTTTTACATTATCGAGTGTGAAATATTAATCAATGGAATCAATCGGGAAGTTTGAGTTCAACAGGAAAGATCTGATTGGTCATGGTGCCTTTGCGGTGGTGTTCAAAGGCAGACATAAAGAGGTAGATAAAGTATATAGTTTTGTTTTTACTTTAATAATGTTATCGTTTACGTTTTAATTACAGTCAAGTTTATATTCTGCTTTGATATTTTGTTTTATTTTCCAAAGAAACATGATTTGGAAGTAGCTGTCAAGTGCATCAACAAGAAAAACTTGTCCAAATCACAATCTCTTTTGGGAAAAGAGATAAAGATACTAAAGGTATGCCGTTATTTTATCATGTCACAATGCTCATCTAAATGTTCTGTTTACATTTTAATACTTGATTTCACAATGTTCTAAGAATATTTTTTGTCCTTCTACACAGGAACTGAAACATAAGAACATTGTTGGACTTCTTGACTTCCAGGTACAGTTTGAATTTAAAGTAAACATTTTCAATAATTCTCTTACTGTTGACAGTACCTGACTACACTGCCACAAGGCCCTAACCTCCACTACAAGCTTCCTACACTTGGCCTAGCATACTGTCACACATGCAATGTTGACGTCCCATGTGCAAAACACCGGGTGTGATAGGCTATTACTGTATTGTTGACAGACACTGCACTCTGGTTCTTGTAGTTCCATGGCATTGTGTGCAGCAGTGTAGCTAGTACGGATGAGTTGTCACGGATTGCAGTGGACTACAGTGTTTGTGTTGCCAGCACTTACCTTTGTCCTGGCTGTAATATAAAGCTGTCATTAGGCAGACTGGCAGACAGGTCATGCTGATCTGTCGGGTCACACTATCTCAAACAGATGGCATGGTGCTGCCTACCTACAAGCTAAACAATGGCTTAAGAAAACAGACTAGGCGCTCAGTCAGCAGAAATCTCCCGGGAACAGGGTCTTGTGCAGCTTAATGACCTTAAAGTGTGGAGATCTGTCACTTACTGGGGACATGAAAGACAGGGCCTAACTGTTCTACTGTGCTTCTGGACTGATTGTAGTTCTCATGTATCTGAGGCCACTTGTCGGCCACTAACATAATTGTTTATGAAAGGTTGTCGGAGCTTAGGAGCAGTGCAGCTAACTCACCGCAGCTATTACGACACACAGCCTTATACACGGGAGACAGCTTGCTTATGACTGCCAATGAACAGAGATGTAACCCGATATCACCTTCTCCCTTCCACCCTCCCAGTCCCCTATCAGCCATGCAGCAGCCGCTAGATAGGACTGACACCTTCACTAACCCACTAGCACCCCCCCCCCCCCCCCCGCGCTCTTTCCAGACGAAACTATTCAATGGAGATAGGCCAAACAAGGAACCAAGCTGCTATGAGGGATGAGGTGGTGTCCAGTGTTGCGTAACACCACAGACTAGATGTCTAAATATTGATGCATTATTCAATGTCGGTACACTTGACCCTTCTCTGGCCCTGGCTGATGGCCAAGGTTTACGGCCTTTAAATAAATCAATATTATGTCCTTATGTTGACTAACGTAATCTGGTTTTTATCAACAGGAAATGGGAGGCTGCGTGTATTTGGTCATGGAGGTAAGATTGTGTCCATGTTAATTGTGGTTAATACACACCATTAAATGCAAATGTCCCCATTTGGGTTTTCAACTCTTTTTTTTGTTGTTGCTTATGTTTTTAGTACTGCAATGGAGGGGACCTGGCAGAATACCTACACTGTAAGTGTGTTACAACATATTGGCCTCAAACACGCACTCACACACACACACACACACAGGGCTGTCAAGTTTGTTGGCGTGAGATCTCCTTTGACATGCGTGTGCATGCCAAACACTGCCAAAACCTGAAATCTGATTGATGTTTCTGCTTAAGAGGGGCAACATGCAAAGTTTCCAGAGTTGAGATAGATGCACGTGAGTGAGACTCCAGAGAGCTGACGGCTCCTGTACTTTGCTGTCTTTGTTTTCTGTGAAGGACTAAAAACATCAGGACTCCTGTCTCCTCTTATTGGTGCCTTCATCAACACCTACGACCACTGCTCAGGGGAAATTTGACATGCTTGAAAGAATTAGCGGGGAAAAATGTAATCTGCCTATTAGATATGTTAGATATAAGAAGGTTAGTGAATCCGGGAGGTCTTCAGTTGTGATACACTTCTGGGAAATTCTTATCTACGTATTTCTAACCTTGAAGTATTTTTCTCTACAAATAATCAGATGTGGGCCACATTGAATGACATAACCTTTCAAACCAGGCTAAGACCTTGAGAACCGGCACAGGTCTAGAAGTACTTATTCAAATTTAACCAGGAACACAGAGCAGGAGTTTTGGCAATTAACACTTGGAAAGAATGTGTCCTACGCATTCTACAGATTCTCAAGGCCTCTGAAAATAGCCGCCTACGCCTATATGCTTCTAATATAAATACACAACAAAATAGCCATGTAAATAGCCTTGCTGGCTAATACCCAACTGATCAGTTCTTCTTCCTCTATACTCACAAATCCAAAGAATAATAAATCAAGGTCTCCCTTCCTCCCTTTTCACTCTATCCCATGAGATAAGGTGTCTGACTGAGCGTATGGAGTCCTCTCAGTAGCTAAATTAACCTTGTTTGCCTAGAGGGTCTATTTTCGGACTGAAGGTCTGAGCCCTGGCCTAATTTTACTGACATGCCAGCATCACTTGATGCGCCCGACCCCCTGTCGATGCCGTGAGGCTGGCAGATCCTGCCTCGTCCAACAGCAACGCTCAGTCACGCCTGGCAAGGATCACCCCGCTCTGACCTCATCCATCTGTCGCCCACTTACGCATCTCTGGATCTCCTGTGGAAAAACACTGAAGCTATAAAAACCTTATAATAAGCCAGAGGAGTTTTGGGGTGTGGGAAAGAGGATGGATCCTAGTCTAAAATGACTGTTCACCATAAACATGTTGTTGTGCTGTCAGCTATGTTTGTGTTGGCAGTTGCGGTTGTAACTGAGAGTTCTGTCTTCCTACCCTCCATCACCTGCTGTTTTTCCATTCATGCGAGATCTCGACAAACCATATGATAACCATATGCTAGCTAGCTCAGTATGCTACTGCATAATGTATCTCATGAAGCTTGATCTTGGATGCATCTTAGGAAACTCGATATCAGTGTGTTCTCTCTCGTCCCGTCACCTGCAGCTAAGGGCACTCTGAGTGAGGACACCATCCGGGGTTTCCTGCAGCAGATCGCAGGGGCCATGAGGATTCTGAGGATCAAGGGTATCTTACACAGAGACCTCAAGCCCCAGAACATTCTGCTTTGTCACCCTGAGGGGCGCAGATCCAGCCCCAACAACACCTGCATTAAGATAGGTGTGTGTGTGTGTGTTTGTGATGACTTTTGCTGCGAGGGTTAGGGTTAGTGTGTCTACGTGTGTGATTAGGGAGTGGAGGCATTTGTAGTTGGTTTTCAGTGTACCTATTGCCACGTGGCTGTGAGGAATTGAACTACATGACTTGGCACAAGCCTGGACTAGGCCTTGAATTGTGTAATTCCAGACAGACCAAGTAAAAGCTGTTTGTTTTTTTGCGATCCGTGAATAACTTTAGTGAACTGACGATTTTTCTCTCTCTTTAGCTGACTTTGGATTTGCTCGTCACCTCCAGACAAACACTATGGCCGCCACGCTTTGTGGCTCTCCTATGTACATGGTGAGCACAAATCACTTTCACTGTGGTGTTGTAACCTGTGGACTGATCCTGCATGGGTCACCCTGACCTGACCGGACCACGTGTGTGTGTGTGTGTGTGTGTTATATCCAGGCTCCTGAGGTGATCATGTCACAGAACTATGACGCCAAAGCCGACCTGTGGAGCATTGGAACCATCATCTACCAGTGTTTGACTGGCAAGGCTCCGTTCCAGGTGAGCTCCGCCCTTCACCCTCCGGGTCACATGTCAACACTTCATGGGCCTCCATGAACAGCTTGTGCACCATGAGTGACACGTAACCGGGCCACTGCTTGAAAGTGGAAGACAAGAACCCTTGTTTACTTGGGCCTTATGAAATGGCTTGTGGCCAACGGGCCTCTCTGACTCACGGTAAACATTGTTTCACAACCCTAATCAGCTGGTTGCTCTTCACCCCCTGTTCTTCTGGCATCATTGCTCAGCTGGCTCTGTGGTGCTTATTGACTCGGCACTGACTCATGTTAAAAAGGTCACTGCGGGTTGACATCTAGAAAAATGACTATATCATAAAATAATAATATTGTTTTGATCTATCACGCGGAATTTCGCTAGTCACTTTTGTAAATAGGAAGTCGGTATTGAGTTGAAATGTCCCCTCACACGTGGCTATTGGCTCAGGGGATTCTTTGAATAGCAAATTCCCAGAGAGACAGAAAGGGAGCTGCTGGCAAGCTGGACAGGCCAGGGAGTTCACATCCGTGTGATGGGTCAGCGTCTGGTCTGACCCTGGGATCCTGTTCACATGCAACATACTGTCCCACTCCGAGCTGGTTTCAAATGTCCGGTACATCACATTTGGTTTTCAAGGAAGAATTTTTCAGAGAAATCCCATCCCAAACACATTCTTCCTCTCACAGAACATTCCGCCTTGATTCCATCATACATCACAGTGGTCGTAGCGTGATTGCGTGTGTTTGCTTTGTGCGGGGGGCACACGTATGTACTGCACATGTGCGTGTGTGCGTGTTTCCTCCGGGCTGTAACTGGACCCCGTGTTTTGTGTCGTCCACCAGGCTAGCAGCCCTCAGGAGTTACGTCTCTTTTACGAGAGGAACAGGACCATCCTGCCCAGGTCAGTGACCCCTGAGGGATTCTAGGAACTCACATACACAAGTACTGGGAGAGCTGTCTGCACTGCTGATGGATGGTTGGAGACGGCCGTCCGTAAGCAGGGCTTTCAAAAACACACCAACGGCCGTATACACACACTGTCTGCCACGCGTGCTCACACACACAGAAACATGAACACAGACACACACATAAACACATGTGTGAACATGAACACAGACACACACATAAACACATGTGTGAACATGAACACAGACACACACAGGAAGACACTACTTAAACCCACAACATTTGTCGACTGGATGCCTGGAAGCCCAGAGAACTTTCTGGATCATTCCCTCCCTCCTCTTTCCACTCTGTCCATCCTGCCAACAACCCCAAGTTGATGTGTGATTTATATGGGTCTGATTGCTCTTTAGTCATCATGGTATATGTGGAGCATGATAACATCACTTGGTATAACCTGTTTCTTATTTCCATTGCCAATAGTCTGCCGTTTCACCTGTTTTGCTGATTTCTTTGAACAATCAGGGATGTTGAGAGTGACTAACCATATCCATCCCCTCATATTTTTTTCATTCCGGTTTACATAAACCCAGTTCGAGGCTTTCGTTATCTTTTGGCTTTGGGAATTTCTGTTGCGCTTGTATTGGATAGCTCGTTGGCTTATACATCCTGTGCCAAGGTTGGCTAAGTTAGTTATTTCTTGTCCCTCTATTTATAACTGCTGCCACAAGCAGTGTGCTAGTCACCAGCACCACTATTACTGTTCCTATGACTCACATAGCTTGTTAGAACACACACACACACACACACACACACACACACACACACACCACGGGTATCACAACACCCTGAGAAATCGTAAAACACTCAAAGACAAACACTGATTCAGAGAACAAACATTGCCACACCACCCTCTTCCAATGAAATACAGACGGATGCTCCAGACGAACACACTTTAAAAAGCAATCTTACGAGTTTCCTCCTGAGCAAACATCAACAACATCACCCTGTGTTCTCGTTGAACCTACAGCTCAGAGTGTCACTCGGGTCAAAGTCGAGCGTCTGAAACACAGACTGTCTGTTGTTTTTAGGTGTGCTTGACATGAAACAGCTAAGGTCAAAGTTTAACAGGAAGTCTGTCTTGTTTTTATCCCAGCATCCCTCGGGAGACCTCTAGTCACCTGAGACACCTTCTCCTGGGTTTGCTGCAGAGGAACCATAAAGACCGCATGGACTTTGGTCAGACTCCTTCATTTCTGCCCTTTTCTATATTCCTCACTTCTTTTTTTATAGTCTCCGATCATAACAATATCCTGGGTTTGCTTACTCACTGTTGATCCTCTATCTACAGATGCGTTTTTCCACCACCCTTTTTTGGAGTCGAGTTCAACCACAAAGAAATGTAAGTCTGCCTGCGATAGAGATGCATAACCATGACAAGGGTTGGTCTGGCATGTCAGCACAGTAGACAAACACATCTGTTCAAGAATGATCAGGAAAACAGACCAGAAAGGACACATGTAATGTGTGTGGACAGTTCTAGAACGTCAAACTCTACATTGCCATAGTTCCAAGGCAGCCTCTATCCCTGAGCCTCTCAGCGTCACGGACTAGCCTAGCCTAGAGGGGTGTGATCGTGAGGACCAGGGATGCGATCCGTGGGCGTGCAGTAACAGTTTTCTCCCTCTGTGACTGGGCAGCGGCCCCGGTGCCCATGCCAGCCTACCGCAGCTCAGGCGCCTGCTCTGGAAGCTCATCCAGCGGCTCCCCCAACTCCCACCTCGCCTCCCCTCAAGTGAGTCCCGCCCCCTCCCAGCTGCACGACCAACTCCAACACTCCACCCACACACGCTATCGTGTCCTCAGGTGCTCAGAGTCTGCCCTTGTCCCCGTAGCATTCCAATGAAGAGATGCAGAGGATCCAGGCTAAAGTCCCGCTTTCCCCGACTCGGGATGCACCCGGCTTCCAGGTGAAGAAGGTCACGGCCAATCACAACAGCGGGATCGCCTCGTTTGACACGGAGGACTTCGTCATGGTGCCTGCCCAGTTCCCCAGTAAGACAGAAGGACCTTGTTGCTGTAGAACACCACACAGTGCTGCCATAGCTGGGCCCATAATGTCTGAATATGAGTGTGTCGTTCACATACAGTGTATGAATGAGCTGGCCCTTGTTTTGCTGTGCAGGTGAGATCACATGTGACAGGGGAGATGGGTCACCTGCCCAGGGCAGCATGGTGTACAACGCGTAAGTGGAACCAACGCTGGATTTCTCTGGTGTTTTTTTCCCCTCCTCAGATTGGTTCCTGTTATGATTGTGTCTGTGTGAAGCTGTGAGTGTTCACTGTGCTGACTGAACCTCTGTGTTGTTGACTGTGCTGACTGAATCTCTGTGTTGTTCATGGTGCTGACTGAATCTCTGTGTTGTTGACTGTGCTGACTGAATCTCTGTGTCGTTCACTGTGCTGACTGAATCTCTGTGTTGTTCCCTCAGCTGTTCCTTGCTGGCTGCTGAGGCTTTGGGGAGTTTGGGCAAGACTCCCCCGCCCTCCCCATCATCACGTTGCCCCCCTAATCCTGTTAGGTAAGAAGGAGGCAGTTGGTGGTGGGGTGGTGTGCGTGTGTGTGTGTGTTTGAAGGGATGGGGTTAAAGACTGGACGATGGGGTTATCCTAATGATGTTCGACGTGGAACTAAAACGTTTTTGATTATCGTCCCCCCCTGTGTAGCTCTACTGTGAGTCATTCGTTCTGTGGGTTTGGAATGTTTGGCACCACAGAACCAGTGAGGTGTATTTGTCCTTACCTGCTCCTCTTTGTCCTGGACTACAGCCAGCCTGCTGAGTTCAGTGGGAGCAGCTACAGCCAGTCTGTGCCAGTTCCTGTCCCCACACAGATACACAACTACCAGCGCATGGAGCAGAACCTGCACCCTGCAGGCCTGCATGGGTCAACCAGGTAGCCTATTCAGCCTCTCTCTCTCTCTCTCTCTCTCTCTCTCTCTCACCGCAACTCTCTCTATATTCCCTTTCCCTTTCTCCCTGCTTGTGTGTCTACCTGCGGTGACCTCATGCCATCCCCTCTGTGTTTCAGAGCCACTCTGTGCTGTGTCGGTAGTGGCGGAGGTGGCAGCGGTCCAGGTTGTGATCGCCCCTCGGGCCCCGCCCTGGCTTCGGGCTCCCGCAGGCTGTCAGCTGACGGCGTGGGGCCCCAGCCTCCCTGCCCACGAGGTAGGAGGAGCCCCCAGCCCCACACCAAGCCAATCAGCAACACACATCTATCTGATGGATGCACACAAGGTCAGCTGCCTGTCATCTCATAACGTTTCTGTTTGCGTGTGACTCAGTGGGTAGCGCCCCAAGGAGCCTGGATCAGACGGGACCTCTGAGCACCAGGACAGGCCAGCTCGCAGGCTCCCCAGGCCCTGAACACAGCCCTGCCTGCATGCACAAGCTCCGGAGGAGGAGATCAGACGCCCTTGCACCTGGCTCCCTGAGCCCCAAGGTCAGATGCAGAACAACAATGTATCATACGCAAAGTTCTCCTCTGCATATCTGTGAGGTAGTGTACACCAGAGAAATAAAGTACGGGGTCTTAAACAAAAGAACATCTTTGTTCTCCCTCAGTCTGCATCTCCATTGGAGAGGCCCCCCAGCTGTCAGACCCTGAGCCCCGGCTCCCTGGCCTCTCCGCAGGGCTCTCCTCTGAGGCCTACACACACAGTCCCAGACCTGAAGACCCTGGGCCTGTCCCCTGGCAGCCAGCCCAGCCATATCAGCCGCAACACAGGGAAGAGGAAGGGCTCCTTCAAAAGGTGAACACCTTTCACCCGCTTCAGTTGACACGTGGCAGATGGCTGTTGTCCTTCAGCTGTGGTAGAGGGACACCAGTGATCAGAGATGCATCATAGAAGTATTACTGAAAGTAATGTGTGTGTGTGTGTTGTCTTTGCAGGTCACTGAGTACAGGTCGTCTGTCTGACATGCTGCTAAAGGCTGCCTTTGGAGCCCAGCTACTGGAGGGAGGGAGTGATGACAGCCTGAACTCTGACAAGCCCATGGACACAGCAGGTACCTGGATGAGTCCAAAAGATTTCATCTTTGGAAAACACACACACAATTTCTTTGTATTAGTGCTAGGTCAGGCTGTTATCGGTTAGTAGTAAGAGCTATGTCATTGTGTTGACATTTCTTTTATAGATTAGGTAAGGCTGTAATCTGTTTAGAACATGGGTAGTACCAGGGGGAGAGGTTTCTGAGTAGAATTAATGTTTTTGTGAACCTGACTGAAGGGTCAGTAATAATACATTGTATTGTATATTGGCCTGAGTAGTTTATGACCAATGTCCAAAGCTCCCACTTGGCAAGTGACATCTTGCCCTTTGTTTGTTGTTACAGCGCCACCTAGTGTTCCTGGTGCAGTAGTCTTCACTGTTGGATCTCCATGCAGGGAAAAAACCTCACCGAACACCACTTACACCAGGAGACTCGCAGGTTAGCACTTTCAAATGATTTAGGACTGACAAATACCAATGCTTCGTTTTTCCTTTGACGTGACTGTTGGATAAAACATTCTCATACCTCAGCAAGCTTCTAATCTGACGCGAGTTGTTAGACGCATGAGTAATGGAGTCTGTCTGTCCCAGGGGCCTGCTACAGTCCAATCAGCCCAGGGTGGTCCTTCAGTAGCCGTCTGCTCCAGAGAGGAGCCCCCAGAGAGAGGGACGCGCCCCACCAGCGACCCCTCTCCGACCCCATGGCTATCTCCCCTCACAGCTGTGCCAAGTTTGACCCTCCAGAACTGCCAGAGGAAACACTAATGGGGGTAAACACAAACAACAACAAACAAACAAACCATAGTCCCGGTGTTTGTCCGCTAGCAGACATTAGCCTGAGGATACAGTTATGATTTATCAGGATATATACATTTACATTTACCAGACGCTGTTATCCAGAGCGACTTACAGTAAGTACAGGGACATTCTCCCTGAGGCAAGTAGGGTGAAGCGGGCTATTAATCAGAAGCCTTCTGATTAATAGCCCGACTCCCTAACCGCTCAGCCATCTGACCCCCATATAAGTTATATAAGCATATAAGTTATCCTTTATTGTGTTCATCCACAGATGGATCACACGGATGGTCTGAGCAGCCTGCACTTTACCCTGGCTTTCGTCCACTGTGTCATGGAGATTGCCTACTCCAAGGACCCAGCGCTGGAGGCCAGCGACGCCCCAGACGTCTCCTTCCTACAGCAGAGCCTGCTGGCCGATCAGATCAGCATTCTGAGCCGAGAGTGGAGGTCTGCTGGTTTATGTGTCTCTCTTCCTGGTACACGCTGAACCACACCCTTAGCGTAGGTCTCCAGGACGTTCACAGGCTGGGTATTCATGTGTGTCTCATTGGGGGTCCCCCAGCTACGCAGAGCAGCTGTTGCTGTACATGAAGGCTGCGGAGTACCTGTCGTCTGCGTTGCACTCTGCCATGGAGGACATTCGACAGGGTCGACTCTTCCCCTCCTCCACAGTCAAGCAAGGTGTGACGAGCGTTCTACTTTTCAAAAGACTACATCAAATGAAATGTATCAGACACCTGTAGAACCGTTCACATGTAGAGTTTTTATTATAATATTCGAAGTTCCGACACTACATTAGGTACAGCATCCAGTTACCATGTATTATAAGGTTACAGGGTGTAGCCTTCCTCAAGTGTATTAACACGTGTTGCGTGCGTGTGTGTGTGTCCACTCCTGTGTGCAGTGGTGAAGCAGCTGAACGAGCTGTACAAGAGCAGCGTGACTTCCTGTCGCTCGCTCAGCGGCCGTCTCCATGGTTTCCTGCTCAACAAGCAGAGGCTGATGGACTGCCTCAGCAATCTCACTGCGGAGAAGCTCATCTACAGCCACACCATGCACATGGTGAGGGTCTCTCTCTCACTCTCTCTCTCCTACAGCCACACCATGCACATGGTGAGGGTCTCTCTCTCACTCTCTCACTCTCTCCTACAGTCACACCATGCACATGGTAAGGGTCTCTCTCTCACTCTCTCCTACAGCCACACCATGCACATGGGGAGGGTCTCTCTCTCACTCTCTCCTGCAGTCACACCATGCACATGGTCTCTGTGAGGCCCGCCCTCTCAGTGCTGTCGACACGGCTCACTGTCAGTGGTGGAGTCGTGCTGGAGAGATTTTGTGCGAGAGTGCACATGACACGCGTTTACACGCTTACACATCTCACGAGAGTGGGCATATAAACACGCACAAACGAGTGAAATGAACACGTTGAGATGTTCAGTTTAGAGATCAGTGTTTTGAGCGTATGTCTTGTGATCCCCTGTGTGGCTGGCTGTGCTGTGCTGTGTTGGTGGTTTGTCCAGGTCCAGTCTGCAGCGTTAGATGAGATGTTCCATCACGGACAAGCATCCATCCAGCGCTACCACAAAGCCCTCCTGCTCATGGAGGGCCTGTCCCTAGTCATCACAGAGCAGGCGGACATCGAAAACGTCAGCAAATGTGAGTGCGGGAAACTGACTGACACGCACAGACGTGCGGTAAACCACGGGCGATTTTGTGGATGGAGGTGACTGATGTTGTCGTGGAATCTGATCGTTTTTCTTTTTCTTTCGTCGTTCACAGGCAAGCAGTGCATAGAACGTCGCCTGTCCGCGCTGCAGACTACGCAGTGTGCATGAGCTCCACGACTGAATTACTGGGGGGGTGGGGGGTGGGGGGGGGTTGTTTGGAGGGGTCTGACCCCCCTAACTAAAACTTGGAGCCCCCCAAAAGAGGTAAAGACAACAGGTCGGGGGGGCGGGGGGTCGATACATCTCCTGGAGAAGATGTTGACCCCCCCAGACAGTCATTGTATAATTCGCATTCTGCATCCGCATTATCTCTCTTGGAGGAACCCCCCTCTCAGACTGTTGATACACAGAAGCACTTTGAACAAAGCATGTTCCGGAACTACTCGACCACTGTCACGGCCTCTCTCTACCCAAGGATCATGTCACTGTGACTATATAGAGCAGGAAAAGTGGTCCGTTTCACTATGTGATCTTGTCGGGTTCCTACCGGATGACAGTTGTTTCGTGCATGAATATGCGTTGCTATGGTTTGCAGAGGCCTGTAGTGAGTTTAAGGTTTATGTTTAGAGTTTCCTTTTTTTGACTCACTTGTAAGGTGCTTATCAGAGAAAGTCATTGTCTTCTTGAATGAATTTGTTTGTTGTTCTACTTGAACAGAGTCCTAACTGAATGTCAACTCTATTTTCCCTTGGTGATTGTGAGTGACGTTATTTGTACAAATACACCACTGCCTGGACTGGAGTTGTGTGAGTGAATGTGAGACCAAGTATTGCCAATTTGTAGCGAAAATAACAAAACATTATTACTATGCCTGTGTTTTATATCAATTGTATTTCTTATTAAAGTTTGTGATTTGACTCGTCAATGATTCGTCTTTCTCGTTCTTGTCGTCTATTGTTCGGTCAGAACTTCAAATAGTGAACCATTTCAACTATTTTCTATCTTTCTCTTCCACAGCCAACCTTTTTTAAAGTTAGTTTTGGTAAGACCATCCACTTGAAATAGATGTAAAACACTAATCGACCCAACTCTTCTGCGGAAAGCAAAATAAATAAGATAACTGATTAATAATGCGATTTCAGCAAACTCAGCACCGTATCCAAGTGGATCTCTAGGATCTTTGACCTGGTTGATTGAGCAGATTTCTTCCTCTCGAACAGAAGTACTTCCGGTTCTTCACAGAATAGGTGGCCCGCAGCTATGTCTCTAAATGAGATATGCTCAAAACATTGAATTGATGTAGTATCTTGCAGTATCAGAAAAACCTTGAATATGAGTTTTTGAAGATAACGTGTTCGTTGATGAGACAGCTGTATTTTCATCCACTGTGAGTAGGTACGCAATTGTTGTGCATGCAATAATATTAGCATTTATTTACCAAGCACTGCAGGCCTTAACATAGCTAGAGCTAGCTTGCTAAAGGTAGCTAGCTTACTCTTTGCGACAAAACAGTTATCAGTGTTTAATATATCTCTCATGTGATGAATATTGGAAAACTAGAAACTAAATTAATAGAAAGGCGTATAGTTGAAATAACACTAGACGCGTTTTGATCCGTAATAGATGCCGAGTCGTTACGAATAGCTAGGGTAGCTTAACAAGCACCCGTATATTGCTACAGTACCCTAAGCTAGAGAGTACCACGCTCTTGTCAGCGAGCTACAGTTCATTGTATTTAATTGTTTGCTAGGTAGGCTAGCTACACATCCATTAAATACAGTGTTGGAATAAACAGTGCTGGTTATTATGTTAATTACGATATGTAAGTAACTTTAGTTAATAACATAATTATTGTATGTTTCGTCTGTATCTAGCTAATGTACCTTGGCTTATGTACTGTACTGGGCTGTCAAATTCTAGCGTTACTTGGGTTAGTGTAATTGTTGGAATGGAATAGATTCCGCTTGTGCGCCACAGTGAAATAAATGTCGTTATAATCAAATTTAATAATTTAGCTAGCCAGAGACTTTATGGAGAATGATAAATTAGTAATGGGAGATACATGAAACATACGCATTTCAGATTAAGCCGCAGCTTTCTGCTTCTCAACGGTAGTGTATGCATCAGGAGTTAGACCTAGCCCATCTTGGTAAACAATAACATCAGTAGTACGCCATGTTAACACCCATTTGTCTCCATATTCGGCCTTTATAAAACCTTTAGTCAAAGTAATCTTTGCATTTTGGTGGTTGGGGGAATTTGGGGAATTCAATCAAACATTTGGTAATGATTTGGATTTATTTTACATGGATATATCCTGTTTTGTTCATGTGATGCTGGTGTGTACTATTGGCAGCTGTAATTTGACATTTGCACCTTGTCCACAGGTACTGCTTTTAAATAACGCAATGCACCATGGAAGTGGATCACAGAATGTGCAGCGTCAAGTTCAGAGATCAAAGTCTGAAGCGGAAGACCAGCAGCCGAACCTGGCAACCCAGCAGCAAGCAACAGTCAACCACCCTCAATCCCCTGTGACCACCATCACATCTGCAGCCAGTCCCTCAGCCCCACAATCCCCCAACTACCAGATCATCATGAGCCGAAGCCCCGTGACAGGGCAGAACATGAACATCACCTTACAGAACGTGGGTCAAATGGTCACCGGCAACCAACAGATCACTCTGACCCCTGTGCCCATCCAAAACCCCACCTCTCCTGGCTTTCAGCACACAACCCAACAGTGGAGGTTTGAACATGCCACATCACCTTTAATCCAGGTCACCTCACCCCTGCCCCAACCCATGCAACCCCAAAGCCCCACCCAGCAAAGCCCGGGCCCCCTGCAGGGGGTCCAACGGCCAGGGGCCCCAGGAACAGGTCTGGGCATGTGCGGACAGAGTCCAACCAGATTCGTCGACCCCGGCATGTTGATGAGACAAATGAGTTTAGGGAGCCCGACTGTAGGTAGTCATTTTGTTTACCAAGATGGCACAGGACTGACCCAGATTACTCCCGGCGCTGCCGGCCAGGCCCAGCTGGCCTCCCCCGGCGCCCCAGGCTCTGTACGGGAGCGGAGGCTGTCCCAGCCTCACTCTCAGACTGGAGGCACCATCCATCACCTGGGGCCGCAGAGTCCGGTGGCCAGCGGCACGTCTCTGCCCACGCTGGGAAGCCCAGGACACATCACCACGTCTAACCTGCCTCCTCAGATCAGCAGTATCATCCAGGGGCAGCTGGCGCGCCCCATGATCTACGAGAAGATGGCCCAAGGCGGGGGTGCTGGGATGGGAGCAGCCGCCACCTTCAGCATGCCCTCCTCCATCCCACCGTCCAGCCCGTCCCTCACCAACCCTTCCCAAGGGATCCCCAACACCCCTCTCAGCCCTACAGGCATGTCCATGGGCTCCGTCAAGAAGCAAACGCCCAAAAAGCTGGAAGAAATAGCCCCCTCGAGCCCCGAAGTGGCCCAGCTGAGGAAGCAATGCCTGGAGCACCACGCCAAGAAGATGGAGGGGCTGAAGGAGGTGTTTAAAGACTACCTGATCGAGCTGTTCTTCCTTCAGCACCTCCAGGGGAACATGATGGACTTTTTGGCCTTCAAGAAGAAGCCTTCCGTGCCACTCTTCACTTATCTGAGGCAGAACGACTTGGACCTTGAGGATGAGGAGGAAGAGGAGGAGCAGTCTGAGGTCATTAACGACGAGGTGTGCTGTTTGTTTTTTTCTCCAAAAATTTGAAACAGAGAAACTTCCATTAGCTCTGTTTTCAGAATCACAGTGAAAACCGTTGTGTGTGTGTTGGTGTGTGTGTGTGAATGTAATTCAAAATCTGTGTCGATCCCAGGTCAAGGTTGTCACCGGGAAGGATGGACAGGCGGGAACGCCGGTCGCCATAGCGACGCAGCTCCCGCCCAACGTTTCGGCGGCGTTCTCCACCCAGCAGCAGGTGCAGGTGAAGAGCAGTGAAAGGGAGGGGAGGGGGGGCTCTCCTGAACACAAGCCCGTTCACAGAAGGAATGCGTCTCGCACAGTTTATAGCCACCATTTTTTTTTTTTAGTTTTTTTTTTAAGCGATCCAAACTGAAACAGTTTAAGTTGAGGTATGGGGTGTGAAGGGATCCCATGCTAACCTCCAGAGGGTGTCTCCACCAGGGTCACCCCGGAGGAGCCGCCGGAACCATGAGCAACCCCGGCGACATGGAGGGTTTTAAGAGGCAGCAGGCCATGGGACAAGCAGGTAAGGCCTTCAGAACCCCCCCCAGTTTGGGCTTCCTCCCCACTTTTCTTTCTTCCTTTTTCTGTTTGTTAGTTCGTTTTTTTTTTTTTTTTTTTTTTTTGTTTTCTTCCCTCAAATTGCTTCTGCTTCTAGATATTTGGCACCTTCTACTAGCGCTGTTTGTAGAAGTCCTAACCCGCGGAAGGAGAAGTGTGGGTCTGTTCGTCAGAGCGTCATCGTCGCTGTCTGTCTACGCAGTGTTTATTTTCTTTTTAGGTTTTTTTTTTTTTTTGCGTTTTGAGGGTATTGTGTGTTTTGAATCCCAGATCAGGCTAAGAGGTCCCGGATTGACGTTGGTCGCCATGGGCTGATTTTCCAGCATCCTGGTGTAGCCAATTTAGGATCGCCTGGCGTTCCTCTCCAGCAGCTTATGCCGACTGCGCAAGGTAGGAGTGCCACTACCAAGGCCGTACTCTGTTCTGTTCGATGCTGCTGGACGTGAACCAATCGACAAACAAACTCGCCCCCAAAAAACAAAAACTCCAATCCAACATTGAATGTCTCCAACAAAACTTCCAAGCAGCATCAACAAACTCGATCTTCATCCATCATTTGGATACTTCAGCAGGCCTAAGGAAGTTCAGGCTTAGCTTCTGCCAGCGCCCTCTCGTTCTGTCAGAAGGGAGGATGAGGAAGAGGAGAACCAAGTCTTGAAGAAGAGTAGCCTCACTAGGAAGATGCCATGTCCTTATGATTTGACTTTCTTTTATGTTGGCCGTTGATCATCCGTCTCCATCCATCTCTTCCTTTTCTGAAGTTTGTTCCTCAAATCATTTTTTGGATGGACTTCCCTGTACCGGCGGAGCTTTGGCTAATTCGGAAGCAGAAAACGGGAAGTGGGAAAGACCAGGAAAAAAAATGATCTCTCTTCAGTGGGATGTGTTTTGGCTTGTTACTTTTTTTTAGTTTTTTACTCATCGCCATCCCTCCTTCATCTCTCTCCCAGCCCTTTGTCTGGTCTGCATCGTCAGAACGCACCTTCGCCAACATGTCGACCTCTTCAGTTCCGTCCAGTCCATCAAGAGTCTTTGTCTTTTCCCCTCCATCGCTCATCTTCCGTTGGTCTCTCCATCCGTGTCCATGGCATACCGTTCTGACTGGGGCTCTCTCCCTCAGCCGTGATAGGAGGAGGGGCGGGCCGTGCTGGAGGAGGGGCGGCCCCGTCACGGGTGGTGTTTTTTTTGGGGGGGGGGGGCGCGTGTGTTGAGGTGTGTGTCAGGGCCAGGTGTTGGTGTCGACAGGGAGGTAAGACAGACGCTGCTTCAGTGTGCCCAGCTCTGCTCAGGCCTGCTGCCTGCTGAACCCACCCCACCCACCCCTGTGTCTCCCCTGCTCACTCCTGTGCTTTGCTATGTTCTGTACCGCCCACTAAAAGTCCAGGCATTTCAAATGCCTGCAGTTCCGGGCCAGAGTGACATCGCTTCATGCATGCTGAACATGTGACATTTGTGTGTTAGTGATTGTCGAGTTCCTGTTTTTTTTTCTTTTCTTTTTTTTTACCTGTTTGTTTCTTTTATTCATTCCTTCTCTATCCCTCTCCCAAACTTCCTAAACCCTCTGTTAATGCATGACCCAAGTTTTACTGGTTTAATCACATTCTCTCTTTACAGATAATGTTTTGGTTTGCATTACCTGAAGTAGTATTTCATTTGACAGACATGTAGATGATCATATTGATTTGATTTCTTCTGTAATCATTGTGCTGTATGATTTCCTTCTGTTCCACTCTTCCCCAGCAGTAAGAGGTAGTTCATGCTGCTGCTGGTACATACAGCCCATCCAGGTCACAAGGCCATAGCAAGGTTCTGGGGAGTTCATTCTGGAAATTGAATTAAAAAAAAAAAAAATAATAATAATACACCCAAATCACAAGTTTGAATTATGTAACATAGACCACACGTATATATCTATATTGAATGCAGTGGGAAGGGGAAAAACTACCTTCAACCTGCCGAGCAGTCTTCTGGTATTCCACGCAGGTAAATGTTAGACTAGAGGTTCCTGTGGTCCTGAGCAGAGCCCTGTTTCTCTCTGTCCCCCTTTCAGAGCTCACTGAAACTTCAGGCACCAGAACAGCCATGGCCAGTTCATTTCAGGGATTTTAATTCGTATTTTTGTATTTCCATTTTGAATTCAAGCGAGAATGGCCTAGACTTTGTTGCAAGCACCAGAGAGCCTGATCGACTCCCTCCCCACACACACTCCCATCCTCTCCGCACCCCTCCTCTGGCTGTTCCCTTGACTGGGTTCCTGTGCCGCAGGTGGGATGCCTCCAAACCCCCAGGCGGTCCAGATCCCTGGCCAGAAGCAGACCCAGCAGCAGTACGACCCGTCCAAAGGGCCTCCGGTGCAGAACGCCGCCAGTCTGCACACCCCTCCCCAGCTGCCAGGCCGCATGCCCCAGGGCATCCTCCCCATGGGGGGTCTGCCCCTGGCACTCTCCCAGCAGTCCCAGCTGGTGGATAACCCCGCCCAGGTCAAGGTGCAGGGGGCCGTGGGCGCCCCCGGGAACCCCCACGCCCAGCTCCAGGCCCAGCTCCAGCAGCAGATGCAGTCGGCCCTCCACCCCCAGCTGCAGGCTGGGCAGCTGCAGCAGGCCCAGCCCATGATGCAGGCAGGACGCGCGCTCATTCCACCCATGTCCATTCAGAACAGTTTTAGCTTGTAGTTATGTTTTGGAGGTGTACACGTTCTCAACATCTGGGATGTTGTTTTTTTCTTCCGGTTTCTCCTCAGACCGTGGCGCTAGCTCGTCCCGGAGCCGACTCGCTTCAAGCCGGTCAGAGAATGATGAACAACTCCCTCTCCATCTCCTCACTGTCCCCCTCTACCCTGGGGGCCACCACCTCCCTCCCGTCCCCCCACGCGGCGGGCCCCCTGCGCCCCCCGGCTCCAGCATCAGCCCGGCCACGCAGTCCAAGCTTGCGGGGCCCAACGGCACCTCGGCCGTCAAACTGGGGGGCTTCGGCCAGGGCTCAGGCATGCAGTCCTCCCAGGAGAACTCCCAGGATAAACAGGTGGAGCAGGCCAAACTGGTGAGGCTCGCGTGGGCACAGAGAAAGGACCGGAGCGTCGTCGGGTCGGGATATCGCTCCTCACGTTCATGCTGTCCGTGTTCTCTCTCCGCCCCCCCCCCCCCCCCCCCCTACAGGAGTCCCAGGTGCACCAGCGCATCTCCGAGCTGAGGAAGGAGGGCCAGTGGTCGGCCAGCAGGCTGCCCAAGCTTATGGAGGCTTCGCGACCCAAGTCCCACTGGGACTACCTGCTGGAGGAGATGCGCTGGATGGCTGCAGACTTCGCTCAGGAGAGGAGGTGGAAGGAGGCTGCTGCTAAAAAGGTAGGGTGGCGCTGGTGCCTTGTGTACTTGTATAGGGGGTCAAGTGAATGAGCTCGGGTGGCTGAGCGGTTAGGGAATTGGGCTGGTAATCAGTAGGTTGCTGGTTCGATTCTCAGCCGTGCCTGTGTCCTTAGGCAAGGCACTTCACCCTACTTGCCTTGTACTTACTGTAAGTCACTCTGAGTGTCTGCTAAATGACTACATGTAAATGTACTTGGTTTGGACGGCACCCAAAGTCTTGCCTCCTTGACATTTATTGCCCCCCCCTCCCCCCTTCAGCTGGTTCGTACTTGTGCCCGTTACCACGACGAGCAGAAGAAGATGGAGGAGAGGTCCAAGAAGGAGGAGGAGTCGCAGCTCCGTCAGATCGCCAGCAGCATCGCCCGGGAGGTGGACCTGTTCTGGTCCAACATTGAGCAGGTGTGACATCACTGTGGACGCCTCCAGGGTCTGTCCTACCAAACGCTCCCATTACCCTGAGCCTGGTCCAATTCTCCTTGTGTGGTTTCTTTCAGGTCGTCGAAATCAAACTCCAGTTTGAGATTTATAACAAAAGGCTGAAAACACTGAGCCTACAGAGAGCTTCATGCAAGGGTGAGCTTTGTCGTTTGATCTCACTTCTGTCCAGAGAATTTGCTTCTGGGAATTCCCCTCATATTGATCAAAAGAGTAGATGAAGAGTTGAAGAGTTTGATCAAACATATTTGCTTATGACTCGTATTACAGGACAGGGTGCTCTGACGACAGCTGAGAATGCAGAAAAAGAGAAAGAGGTAGGAGACCCATGGAAACAAACGACCTCATCACGACACAAGGGCGATCATGATATGCCATGACATATCAAACGCATCATTTCATCGTTGCATTATTTTTACCTTCAGCAAGAACCCAGCGCCTCAACCAGGAAGAGAAAATCCAGCACGTCATTGGCTGAAGAAGAACGTAAGTAATCCAGAGGCCCCGCCCCCGAGTCATGTGGGTGTTTCTGTCCTGCAGGTGCGCGTGTGTGTGTGACCGTGCGGTTGTGTGTGTGTGTCTCTGTGCCTCCCAGCACTGGATGAGGAGAGCACCATAGCAGAGCAGGAGGCCCTGGAGGTGGAAGCCGACCAGAAGAAGGAGCTGGCAGAACTGGCTAAAGATGGTTCGTTACAGTTCCCAAAAAATATATATATATATATATATCAGCTGTTGGATGACATTCCTATGGGAGTCTCCCCTCGTCTTAGTCTCACCTCCTGTGTGTGTCTGCTTCTCAGCTGAGATGCCCCTGGATGCTCTGGTGAAGCAGTACGCCGGGGCGTACGCCGACAGCTTTGACTGGCCTCAGCCCAGCCCTCAGAGTGAGGACGCGGACCAGGAGGACAAGGAGGAGACTGAAGGTACCCATCAACAAACAAACTAAAATCCCCTCACATTATGAGTTGTGCTGGAGCACGTGTTTCAGTGTTGCCTGGTTTCCTGGTCTCTCAGGGACGGACACCCCTCTGGGAAGCCCCCACGAGGCTGTGCTGATCGACTCTGTGCTCAGCGTGGACCAGCACAGTGCTGCAGAGAGGCCCAGCTCGCCCGGGGCCGACGGGAAACCCAAGAGGGACATAGCAGAGGTGGCAGCGGCCACAGACCTCATCCTGCCCAAGGGCAGCGCCAGGACCACCTCAGCTGTGAGTCAGCCTGTCCTCACACTGGGTCACAGCCTGTCTTCACACTGGGTCACAGCCTGTCCTCACACTGGGTCACAGCCTGTCTTCACACTGGGTCACAGCCTGTCCTCACACTGGGTCACAGCCTGTCTTCACACTGGGTCACAGCCTGTCCTCACACTGGGTCACAGCCTGTCCTCACACTGGGTCACAGCCTGTCCTCACACTGGGTCACAGCCTGTCCTCACACTGGGTCACAGCCTGTCCTCACACTGGGTCACAGCCTGTCCTCACACTGGGTCACAGCCAGACAGCCTGTCCTCACACTGGGTCACAGTTACATAACAGGGAGGACGATAGGGAATATTATGGATATTTTGAGTTTTATGAGGACGGAATCAAGTATAAAATGATGAGTCAGTCCACTTCTGTTGCCTGGGATATTATGAATATGATGTGATTGAATTTTTCTAATGCAGGGGGTGTGTTTGTTTTGTATTCCAGGTCCGCTGCCAGGCTCCTGTCCTGCTGCATGGCTCCCTGCGGGAGTACCAGCAGATCGGAGTGGACTGGCTGGCCAGCCTTCACAAGAAGAACCTCAACGGTATCCTGGCAGATGAGACGGGGCTGGGCAAGACGGTTCAGACGGTGGCCTACATGGCTCACTTGGCTGGGGAGGAGGGTGAGCAACATGGCCGCCCGCCCGCCCGCAGGGCCCACACGGCCCATCGCTGGAGCAGTGTGTGGGTCTTGGGTTGCAATCTGAAGGTGTCTGTGTGGTTTTCCCTCTAGGAATCTGGGGACCCCACCTGGTGGTGGTGAGGACCTGCAAGATGCTGAGCTGGGAGATGGAGTTCAAACGCTGGTGTCCCGGCCTCAAGATCCTCCTGTATCTGGGCAACCGGCGGGAACGCAGAGCCAAGAGAACGGTAGCTAGCGGGGTCCTCCAGGGTTCCCACACGTGCCTGCTGGTCAGCGCGGTCGCGGGGAACCAATGTGAACTGTTGTTGTTGTTGTGTTGTCAGTGTTGGGCGGAGGCCAACAGCTTCCACGTGTGCGTGACGTCCTACAAGCTGCTGCTGAAGGACCAGAGCCACTTCCTGCGGAGGAGGTGGAAGCACCTGGTCCTGGACGAGGTGCAGCTCATCAAGAGCATGTCCCAGAAACACTGGGAGACCGTCTTCGCCCTCAAGAGGTGAGACGCACTCGCAGATACCCCCCCCCCTCCCTCTTCCAAAACGCTGAGGTGTCTGAAAGATCCGGGCTTTTGTGAGAAAGCATTCATGTTGATTGTTGTTGTTTTGTGTGTGTGTGTGTGTGTGTGTGTGTGTGTGTGACTTTTCAGCCAGCAGAGGATCCTCCTGATCAACACTCCGCTGCAGAACACCCTGAAGGAGCTGTGGACCATGATCCACTTCCTGCTGCCTGGAATCACACGGGCCTACTCCGACTTCCCTGTGAAAGCAGGCACCGACCAGAACCAGGACTACTGCCACAAACTGGTCATCCGCCTGCACCGGGTAGGTGGAGAGCCCCGCCCCCTCGCACACCCCACCCTGGTGTGTTTTCCCAGCTGTCCGCAGTCCTGCTCAGGTCCGGCTGTTCCTCCTCAGATGATCCAGCCCTTCATCCTGAGGCGCTCCAAGAGGGACGTGGAGAAGCAGCTGCCCAACAAGTACGAGCACATCCTCAAGTGTCGGCTGTCCGGCCGGCAGAAGAACATGTATGAGGACATCCTCACCCAGCCAGGGTCAGTCACTCCCCTGACCGCATACTCGCTCTCTCTCGCTCTCTCTCTCTCTGTCTCTCTCTCTCTCTCTCTCTCTCGCTCTCTGTCTCTCTCTCTCTCTCTCTCTCTCTCGCTCTCTGTCTCTCTCTCTGTCTCTCTCTCTCTCTCTCTCTCTCTCTCTCTCTCTCTCTCTCGCCACCCCTTGCGCAACACAGCACACAGTATTTGTTTTAGTCTGTTCAAACTCATGCACGCCCTTGCTAATGTTGTTTCCTGTCGCTCATGCGTTTGCCCTTTGCTCTCCGTCGCCCCCTAGAGCCCAGGAGGCGTTGAAGACGGGCCACTTTGTGAGTGTCCTGCAGGTGCTGATGCAGCTGCAGAGGGTGTGTAACCACCCTGACCTGGTGACCCCCAGGGAGACCAGCAGCTCCTACGTCTGCTCCGCCCTGCAGTACCACACGCCCTCGCTGGTGCTGGGGGCCCTGCAGGACGACCCCTGGAAGGTAGGACACACACACACACACACACACAAACTGGCACTCAAGAAGAAGCTTCTCACTCACAGCCATTGAGACCGTTCAGGTTTTTGTGTGAAATGAAAGAAGAAGAAAAAAACAAAACTAAATTTTTTTACAACTGGTGTGATCTCAACAACTCCAACTCCTTCTCCCTCCTCCTGTCCCCCTGCCAGACGGTGGACCTGTCCCTGTTTGACCTGATCAGCAACGAGCGCCGTCTGACCCGCCACGAGGCGGAGAACGTGCTGCCCAAGCTGAAGGTGACCCCCCAGCTCATCCAGGAGATCCACAGCAGCCCGGACCCCCCGGCCAGACCCAAACCCTGCAGGATCAAACCCATGAGGTCGGGACGGCGACCACACGCCACACAAACAACCCTCCCGCTCGGTGGTGAGACATGCCAGGGGCAAAGCGGCTCTGATTCTGGGATGTGATTGCCAGGTTGTTCCAGCCGGTGCAGTACGGCACCAAGCCAGAGGGCCGTCTGGTCGCCATCACCAGCGCCTCCCCCTCCCCTCCCACCACCACCTCCGCCGGCCCCACCACCACCACGGCCCCTTCTGTGTCCACCCAGCCGGCCCAGACCAGGGGCAAGTCCCCCGTCACCACCACCACCACCACCACCAGCAGCAGCTCCCAGGGTAAGATCACATCTGCTGGAGGTCCCCTCCACTAGGGGGCGCCATTGGCTCAAGGAAAAGGCACTCGTTTATATTGGCAACGCAAATCTGGGACGTAATGATCTCCTTTTAAGCCCGATGAGCTTGGAGTGTGTGTGTGTGTGCCGTTTTAAAGCTCATAACATCAGCCTTGCTGTTTTGTGAGGCATGTGTGATATTATATTTTAATTTTAGTTGGTTTACTCTAACATTTCTGTGTGTCATTACTACCATGGCATTTTCAAATGTGTTTTTGCATGGGAAAGTGCACCATATTGATGTGCACCATATTCAAAAACAAAAAAAGGTTAAATTCATATTTATAAGCCTTAGGTTTAGCCTGGCACCCGTTGACTGGAAGCCTTGACTACAAATTCTCCCGATATTGAAGTGCTGATTGCCCTGTAAGCCAGCCAGCCCCAGGTCACGCAGAAGGACAGCCCCACTGAACCAGAGCTGTGTACATGTTGTCTAACAGTAAGACCCCCCCCCATCCCAAACCCCCTTGTCCCTTACAGCGTCTGGAGGGCCTGTTCAGAAAGCCCACAGCAGTACTCCAGCCATCACCACCTCTACATCCCCTGCTGTAGCCCCCTTTGGGAGCCCCACCGCCAGGCAGCATGTGGTGGGGGACCTCCCTGGGGCTCCGGCCCCTGGGGCTCCCGCCCAGGCGGCGGTGGGCTCCGTGGCCCAGGTCCCCCTGCCCGGCTCGGCTCAGGGGCCCAGGCCGGCCCTAGCCCCCAGCCAGGCCCTCCAGCCCAGCCTGCTGCCCCAGAGGCTGGTTCTAACATCCCAGGCCCAGGCACGGTTGCCTAGTAAGTCAGTGGCCTCCGCTCCCCTGCTCCCCTGCTCCCCTGCTCCTGGGCAGCAGAAGGCCTGCTCTGAACACAGGGCTTGTATAGGACCCTGCTGATGTGTCTTTGGGGCTTGGCTTTAACTAAACAGGTATTTTATTTGGGGGGGCATTTAAAAAACAACTAAATGGGCAAAGTATCAAGTATTAATGTAAAAAAAAAAAAAAAAAACGACATTTACATTTTATATATCATTTAAACTAAGCTATTTAAGCCTAATTGATGTGATATATTAAGTGAGACCATTCGTTGAAATTACAATTTTAGATTCACAACCTTAATGCTTAGCTATGGCCTCGGTAATTCAAATAT
The DNA here is from genome assembly GCF_054491055.1 of Hypomesus nipponensis. NCBI lineage: Eukaryota > Metazoa > Chordata > Actinopteri > Osmeriformes > Osmeridae > Hypomesus > Hypomesus nipponensis. The sequence continues at coordinate 7,345,579 of NC_140384.1, read as the reverse complement.
TTCACATAATGCAATTTTTTCTCTTATTAAAACTGTTAGCTATTGACTGAGTAAACCAAACGTCCAGTGCTTTCCAGTCTGAACGACCACATCAGCAGCTTGTCCACTGACCCTGTCTTCCTCAGTTGGCTCTCTCTAGACTTGCATGTCCACACCGAATGCTGCCCCAACCAACCACACCCAACCATTTTAACCTGTTTAAACACCGCCCAATGCACCCAACCCCATTGGAAATTGGTTTCTCCCATTTTACTAATCTTGTGTGTTTTTTTGTGTCAGCCTACCTGTGCAAGATGAGATCCCCAAAGCGTTTTGGGATCCTCTATGTACAGGGGATGTTGTTCCTGTTGTTGTTGTTGTTGTTGTTTGTGAGTGTGTGTGGGGGGTGAGCGTGCGCTGTGCTCTGCGTGTGGAGAAGGTTCCTCACACACGGAGGTTCTCAGACGGCTCTCTGCCTCCCGTGTGAACACACCAACCTTTTCAACAGCACCGTCACGTCCATCATGGAGACCGTTTCACAACTCAGCGGAAAATAGACGCTGCTCCTCCTGTCGTCTTATCGTTTTGCTCGTTTATTTAAGCGCTGACCTTCATTTACAAAGAGAAATGTGGTCGTTTAAGGATGAACTCTCGCCATTCTGAGTCTACCTTGCGTCTCTGGCTGGAGTGGGGATGGTGTTGAAAAGGCCCAGTTAAGTGCAAAGCAGCTTGAACTGAATACATAGTCTGTTTGTTCCAGGATGTGTGTCTCCTGAAGGCCTCTCTGTTCAGGTTCCTCCCCCCTCCTCAGGGTTGAGCGGAGGCTCTGCTGTGAAGGAGCTGTCCACTTACTAACCCACCTCGGTTCTGCATGGGCACACTTTAGTTTCACCCTTCAACTAACTGAAAAAAAGCTGGGTCAAAACCCCCCATTTTGGAGCAGTTATTTAACTAGAGGTGTGTGTGTGTGTGTGTGTGTGTGTGTGTGTGCGCTCTTCCATCCTACTGAAGGTGGAGATGTGGTGAAGATTGCCCAGCTGGCCTCCATAGCAGGTAACCAGACCCGGGTGTCCCAGCCAGAGACCCCCGTCACCCTGCAGTTCCAGGGCAACAAGTTCACCCTGTCCCCCAGCCAGCTGCGTCAGCTGACGGCAGGCCAGCCCTTGCAGCTCCAAGGTACACTCGGTAAAGTACAGCCTGCATACATACTCTCTCCTCCTCTTCCTCTGTCGTTTTTTTTGTCCAGCCAGACTCGTGTCTGTGTGTGCTGTTTATGTCAGAAATATGAACCTATCAAGTATTGCACAGTCAGTCGGTGAAGAAGTTAAGAAAGCTTTATTACTTGCGGCCGGCCCACAAGGAGACAAAAACATGACGCCATGGTGCTACAAAGGTTGTCCACTAGCATGCTGTGCTAGCTAACCTTTTAAACGAAACCGCTCTTCACAGACATGGGTTCATACAACTGTCACATGGCTCTCCTTTCATTGGCTCCCTTGCATAGACCTTGAGTGTGTGTGTGTGTGTGTGCGCGCTCTCTGACCCCTCAGCTTGACCATATGATAAACATCCTTCATGGCCTCTCCAGTAAGATGGTCAGCCCAGGTCACCTTGTTTAAGCCGAGTGTTACCCAGAGTTCAGATTTGGGGGCAGGCCTGTCTTTGCACACAAAGAATGCTGAACACAGAATCATTCTTATACAGGATAACTGTTCTGACAGTTGAACATCTTGAGTATAAATGTCTCAGTCACTTTCAACATGGAATTTCTCCCTTTCCAATTTGAGTTTTTTTGTCCCCCAATTAATTTGAACAATACCTCCTGAAAGCCCCATTTGAGAGCCATTCAGTGGTTGTCCAAGTAGCTGTTTAATTGTTCCCGTGTTGTGTCTGTGTGATGCAGGCAACATCCTGCAGATCGTGTCGGCCCCCGGCCAGCAGATCCTCCGGCCGCAGGGCTCCATGGTGATGCAGACCGTACCCCCGGCTGTGCCCGCCTCCAACTCCTCCTCCTCCTCCACCCCCGGCACCCCTCCCCCCGCCCCCCCCGCGGCTCAGCCAGGTGAGCGCCGGCCTCACCTGCACCCCCCCCCCCCCCCCCCAGCACTCCTGCTTGTACGGGTCTCTGCTCCTTCTTGCCCCTGTGGCAACACTGACCTCTCCATCCCCTCTCTCCTTTTGTGTCTCTGTCTCTCTCTGTCTCTCTCTCTCTCTCTGTCTGTGTGTTAAGGTCCAGGGGTTAATTCCAACTCCACCACGACCACCACTCCCAGTGGCAGCTCCAAGCCTGTCGCCGGTGCGGCAGGTCCGGCCGCCCCACAGGTGAGAGTCTGGCTCTTGGCCACCTGTCGTTTTACCCTCCCTGTCACCAGACTGGTTTAGAACGGGGCGCAGCTGTGTCTCACCGTCTTCCCTCTCTCCTTCTCTCCCTCTCGTCCCCTCTCTCTCTCTCCCTCACTCCCTCCCTCTCTCTCTCTCCCTCCCTCAGGAGTCGTCGGAGGAGAGGAGCCGCCACGTGGAGGAGCGTCTCGCCCGTCTGTTCAGCGCCAACGAGCGGCGCTGTGGGAGGGGCGTCCTGTATGGAGCCGACCTGCTCCAGGCCTGCTGCGTGGCCCCGGGGGCCCCCCACTCGGCCCTCACCGCCGGGGGCTGGAGGTGGGTGGGCAGGGAGAGCTGTCACCGGGCCCAGAGGACCTGCGTCGCCACCACCACCCACCTCCAGTCCGCTCTCCTCTCCACCGCCGATCGCCTGGAGGCTGGGAGGAGCTGTGTCCAGAGGTGCTTATCAAGTCTCAAGTTCACTCACACTTTGACCCGTATCAAACATCTGACTTCCATTAGAAGTCTAACCGATCCGTATGTGAAGTCAGTCAACACTAACTGTGACGGTCTTTCTAGGTTATCCTGTGTGGTACCGGCCACTGTTGCTCCTCCCCCTCAAATGTACGCGGCCAATCCCCCGGCTCCTTACAGCTTGGAGCAGAAAGCTCTGGTCCGCAGGCTGGCGGAGGCTGCTGCCCCCCACAGCACTGAGGTCCACCAGCTGGCCTGTGGCCCCCTCCTCCAGTTTCCAGACCTGCAGCTCATGCAGATGGACTCAGGTGAGCCAGTCAAGCCCCTCTGGAACAGAACAATGTCGGCAAAAGTCGGCAAACAAGAGTTAAGTCGACCCCTCAAGTATTTTCCAGAACTTTGTATCCACTAATTTTTTTTCTTTTTTTTTTTTCTCCCTAAAGGTAAACTGGAGGCTCTGGCGATTTTGCTTCAGAAGCTGAGGTCGGAGAATCGCCGCGTGCTCATCTTCACCCAGATGGTGAAGATGCTGGACATCCTGGAGGCCTTCCTGGACTACAGGCAGCTCACCTACGTCCGCGTGGACGAGAGCCTGACCCTGGAGGAACGCCAGGTAGACCCCCCCTCCCTGTCTGCACCCACCAGCTGTCCTGCTCCAGCTACTGTGCAGTGGGCCTACTTACTGTGCTCCATACAGCCTGATGGTTGGAGTTGAGTCCCTCTCACAGCGCTAGCGTCCTTCCCAGTGTCTGTCTCCCCCTCTAACACCGGTAGCTCCCGGTTCAGTGCAGTGTTCTGGCTCTCCAGGGGGACAGAGCAGAGAGCTCTCTTCCCTCCCTGCTGGATGCTGTTCCTGTCAGGGCCTTCAGAGACGCTCACATTGGACTGCCCCAGATTCTGCCCTTCCTAGAAGCTTTCCTTCTTCGATCACTGCTAGCTGGCACTCGTTTTCTGCTCTGGCTTGACTTCTCTGATCTAACCAACATCTGCATTTGTTTTTGACCTTTCTTTCCCTACTTCTCTCTGTCGGCGATCTGTGAGTGAACTGTACTTGAGGATATCTGTAAATCCTTTAAGCTATGTAGCACAATTCTACACCTTGTTTTGAGTTGGACATAAGCAATAGCATACATTTATCTCCAGGAATCTTAAGTGGCATGTCTATTGTTCATACAGGAGTTTGAGGTTAGAGTGAATGTTTCCGGGCCACTCATTGGCCAGGATAGCGGTCCTTCTTGTGGCTGCACTGTTCCTGACCCCCCCCCCCCCCTCTGGTTCCCCTCAGGAGAACATGAAAGCGTTTAACAGGAACCGCCAAGTGTTCTGCAGCATCCTGACCCATCGCTGCTGCTCGGCCGTGGGCGCCATGTTTGACGCCGACACCATCATCTTCTACGACACGGACCTCAACCCCAGCATGGACACCCGCACCCAGGAGTGGTGCGACAAGATCGGCCGCTCCAAGGACGTGCACATCTACAGGTGCTCCTTGAACTCTCTCGGGGCCAGCTGGTCCCACACCGCGTTCTGTCTGTGGCGCAGGGGACTAACTCTCTCTCTCCCTCCTTCCCAGATTGGAGAGCGGGAACTCCATAGAGGAGAAGCTCCTGAAGAACGGCACCAAGGACCTGATCAGAGAGGTGGCTGCCCAGGGCACCGACTACACCCTGGCCTTCCTCACGCAGGTAGGACATCCAACCCAGTCAGGGTTTTGATTTAGTCTCCTGTTCTGCCACCTTGGACTCCATCCAATCCCCTGAGAGATGTGTTCCTCCACCCTGCTGTGTCCTCGGCCTCCCCCAGATGACCATCCAGGACCTGTTTGAGGTGGAGGCAGCCTCGGGGGAGAAGGTGGAGGAGTTTGTGGTGCTGCACCAGGAGCCGTCCCCCTCCGAGGCCATCTCCCCGCGCGTGGCCCGGCCCTACATCCAGGCCCTCAGCAGCATCAGCCTGGACGCGCCCCCGCAGGAGCAGCAGGAGGAGGAGGAGGAGGAGGAGCAGGGGGGCCGAGTGGGGCCGGAGACCCCCGGGGAGGAGCTGGAGAAGGAGGTGCCGCTCAAAGACGATCCCTCGCAGATAGAGGAGCTCAATGCCGTCATGTGCCAGGTAACCAAACGACTACAAAGTGTTCTTACTTAGTAATGACTTGACTGACTTTATTTACTGGTAGGCTAATATTTCAGTGTTCTTCTGAGACAGCAGTACTTTTTCCCTAGTGACCTCCCTCTCTCTTCCCCAGCTCACGCCCATAGAGAGGTACGCCCTACATTACCTGGAGTACGTCCACGTCGGTGACGATGAAAGCCTTCTCAAGGTGAGGAGGTCACTTTTTTTTTTTTTTTTTTTTTTTTACAAGCAAACATCCCCATTACAAAAATGTCTCAAAACTCTTAACAAACCCCCCAAAAACGCCTGGATTTCTGCTCCCTTTCCCCCCTCGACTCTGATTTCCCAGGAGCGCCTGGACTGGGTGAAGCGGGGCTGGGAGATGAAGCACCTGAAGAAACTCAAGTGTGAGGAGGAGGGGAGGCTGCTGGTGGAGGGAGAGGTGGACTTGTTCACCTACACCAGAGAGGATGCCTACAACATGGTAGGCTGGGGGCTCCACAGCGCTCTGCTTTAATCAAGTCCGAGCACACATCTCTAACCCTCGTGCCTCTCTGTCCACAGGAGTACGTGTTCGACGCGGAGGACGGCCAGACGGAGATCATGCCGGTAAGCTCATCTCTATTTAACGTGGCGTACATGTGTGTATGAGGTGTACAACGCGTGTTCTGACGCGTGCTTGGCGTGTGCTTGGCGTGTGCAGCTGTGGACGCCGCCCACCCCGCCCCAGGACGACAACGACATCTACATCGACTCGGTCATCTGCCTGATGTACGACGCAGCGCCCATGCCCGAGTCCAAACTCCCTCCGGTCTACGTCCGCAAGGAGCACAAGAGGCTGAAGATGGATCCGTCAGGTGAGCTCTCGTCTCTCCTCCTCCTCCTGATCCACTTCCTGGTTGTGGTGGCGTGGTGTGTCCCGGCCGTGCCAAATGACGTTGTGTCCTTGGGCAAGGCACTTCACCCTACTTGCCTCGGGGGGAGAATGTCCCTGTACTTCCTGTAAGTGGCTCTGGATAAGAGCGTCTGCTAAATGACTACATGTAAACGCCGGAGGTGTGGTGTGTTGGGAGCAGCAGGCAGGAAGAAGAAGAAGAGCCACGGAGAGACGGTGGTGCCTCCGCGCTCCCTCTTCGAGAAGGCCAGCATGCTGAAGGTCCGCCGCGAGGGCAAGGACCAGAAGAAGAACTTCTCCCTCAAGCAGCAGGCGCCCTTCGCCAAGCCCCTGCCCTCATTGGTCAAGCCGGCCATGGAGGCGGGCCAGGACAACCCGGAGTGGCTAATCAGTGAGGACTGGGCCCTGCTACAGGTACCGCCTCCTAGTCATGTGATCTCTGTATGCAAAGGATATCTCTATCACATAGTGGTCCGGTGGATTTAATGGTAGCTCATATGTAGACGTGGTATAGATACAAACACACTGAATTTGCAAAGTGATGAGAAGTTTATTATTTGTAGTAACCTAATTAGATGACCTAGTAACAAGGTAGAGATGTGGTATTATATAGTTAAGTAGTAACTATTTAGTTATCCAGTATAGTAAATGAGTTTTAACGTAATTCGTCAGTTAGGTATGATAATATAGTGTGAGAGTAGTATGTGGGTGGTGGTGACTGTCTTTTATTTTATATTGTATAGCTCTGCCAATATTTAGTTGTACATTTTACCATTTTGTTTCCTGTATGAACCTGCCCACCAAAGTAAAAGTTGTTAGTGAACACTTACTTGGCGATAAAACCCCGTTCTGATTGTGTGTGTCAGCATAGTGTGTGAGTGTTGTGTGGCTGGTGACTCTGTCTTCTGTCTGTGTGTCAGGCTGTGAAGCAGCTCCTGGAGCTTCCCCTGAACCTGACCATCGTGTCTCCCGCCCACACCCCCAACTGGGACCTGGTCAGCGACGTGGTCAACTCCTGCAGCCGCATCTACCGCTCGCCCAAGCAGTGCCGCAACCGCTACGAGAACGTCATCATCCCCAGGGAGGAGGGCAAGGTGAGGGGGCAGGGGGGTGAGGGGGCTGGGGGTTCAAGGGGTAGGGGGGCGAGGGGGCTGGGGGGTGAAGGGGCAGGGGCGTAAGGGGGGTGGGGGGGGGCAGGGGGGTGAGGGTTAACCATGCACACGCCTTACAGAACTAGCGTTCGTGTGGCTAACCCTACTGCTGTTTGTTGTCGTTTACTAGTTGGTGTACGAGGCCAACCCCAAGAAGAAGACTAAGAGCATCTACAAGGTAAGCCGGCGTTCGACGTTGTTGACGAGGTGAACCGCTTTGTGGAACCGCGGCCGTGACGTGTTGGTATGGCGCTGAGAGCTCTGTTGACGTTGGTCTCCTCCTCCTCCTCCCTCCTCCTCCCCCCCTCTCTCCTCCTCCCCCCCCCCCCCTCTCCTCCTCCCTCCTCCTCCTCCCCCCTCTCTCCTCCTCCTCCTCCTCCCTCCTCCCCCCCTCTCTCCTCCTTCTCCCCCCCCTCTCTCCTCCTTCCTCCTCCCCCCTCTCTCCTCCTCCTCCTTCCTCCTCTTCCTCCTCCTCCTCCCCCCTCCCTCCTCCTCCCAGTCGAAGAACAGTCGTCCTCTGAGGACCTGTCAGATCTACACCCAGGACGACAACACCACCCACTTCCAGCTCTACAACAGCCGCTTTGAGCTCATGAAGATCATAGCCAGCAAGAGGAGTCCTCCCATTAAACCTCTGTATGTACCAGGCTACCTCTACCACTCCCCCTTTAAAAATAAATCACATAGCTATCAACTTAAAGCTCTCACTGTTTCAAAGTCTTTAAGTACGTGTGGTATTGTTTTCTGCCCTCTCGTCACAGTTTGGGAATGAACCCCTTCCAGAAGAACCCCAAACACGCGTCAGTCCTGGCAGAAAGGTGAGAAAGGGTTCAGTGTCTGCTCATGGTGCTCTCTGTCCAGCGTGCCTCCAGGACTAAATGTGTGACCTCCTCCTGCCTTTTTACAGCGGGATCAGCTACGACAAGCCCCTCCCTCCCATCCAGGTGGCTTCCCAGCGAGCCGACAGGATTGCCAAGGAGAAGAAGGTGTGTGTGTGCACGATTTGGACCAAGTTGAAGGGGTTCCCTCAGTTCCCCTGTTGTATGAGCTGCCGTCACGGAATGCAGTCTGTCTGTCAGATGTGGTCATGTGCTCAGTTCACAAAGCTGAAACATGTGCTGTTTGCGTGCGTGTGTGTGCGTGTGTGTGTGTGTGTGTGTGTGGTCCAGGCCCTAGCAGAGCAGCAGAGGACCCAGCAGTTGGCCCAGCAGCAGCAGCAGGCTGGAGCTCCCCAGGCCGCGGCCCAGGTCCAGGTGCAGGTCCAGGCCCCCAGCGTAGCCCTGGCCCCGGGGGTCCCCCAGGCCCCCAGCGTGGCAGGGGTGGCTGCTGTGCCCAACACGGCCGTCCTGGTGAGCAGGAGGAAGCGCCCCCCCCCCCTCGCTCAGATTGTGCAGACGGTTTTCATTTCTGTCTCGTGAGAGGAAATGAGGATGGGGTTTCTCATGAGTGTCTTGTGTTTTCCAGGCGGGGGCAATCAAGAACGCTTCTGTCGGCACGACCATCCAAGGGGGTAGGTTTTCATTTCATCTACATGTGGGGGAGAAAGAAATGTATATACATTTACTTTTTGAATTTCTATCTAAATTGTTTCCCTTTTTGTTCCCTTCCAGCCACCGTAGGGGGGAATGTGATTGTGAACACTGTTCCTGGAGTTTCTCCAAGTCCCTTCCAGGCCAACAAGCGTCTGGCTTCACCAGTCATCCCAGGCACTCTCTCTGTAAGTCTGACTGTTTCCCACTGCTGTCGTAGCTCAGTGCAGCGTCCCACAGAGATGAAGGAGATTTAACTCCTTTCATGTGCGGAACACTCTGGAAACCACACTCTCACAGTAGCTGCTCGTGCCCCTGAGGGAGCAGATGTATCGTGTCGTGCAGGGATCTCCATGGTCTCTCTCTGCTCGTGTTTTTCCACAGCCCGCAGGAACGGCCGTGGCCCAGGTGGTCCAAGCCCAGCAGAGGGCCGCCCCGGCTGATGTGGTCGCCATAGCCACAGGCCAGGGCATCAGGGCGGTTACCCCGGCGACCGGCTCAGCGGTGGTGTCCACCACCCTGAGCCCTGTCCAGACTCAGGCCCGCCCCCTGGTCACTCAGGTCACCCCAGGTACTGCAGGCTCCTCCGCCCAGGAACATGCTCTCTGGAAGGTCCACTCGTAGGTCTGACTGGCCCTCTCTCTCCCTGTCCCCCCACCCCGCTCCTGTCCCCAGCCCCAGGCATGCATCTGGCCCAGGGGAAGCCCATCACCCCGACCCACCTGCACATGTTCCGCCAGCAGCATCAGATCCAGCAGCAGCAGGCGACCTCCCCCCAGATCAAGGCTGTGGGCAAACCCCAGGTACATCCACACACCCTCCATACACGACCTACCCCACACCCTCCATACACTAGCTACCCCACACCCTCCATACACTAGCTACCCCACACCCTCCATACACTAGCTACCCCACACCCTCCATACACTAGCTACCCCACACCCTCCATACACTAGCTACCCCACACCCTCCATACACTAGCTACCCCACACCCTCCATACCAGTGGTTTTTAGCCCTGGTCCTCAGGGACCCCCTGTCCTGCATGTTTAGATGTTTCTTGGCTCCAACACACCTGATTCAAATGCATGTTCGTTACCAGGCTTCTACAGAGCTAGATAACGACCTATTTGAATCAGGTGTGTTGGAGCAGGGAAAAATCTAAAACATGCAGGACAGGGGGTCCCTGAGGACCAGGGTTGGGAACCACTGGTCTAAAACATGCAGGACAAGGGGGTAAGGGTTAAGAAGCGCTTCTCTACACACTAGTACTACTGACAACCACCCCCCCGTTGTCTGCAGGAGCTGCTGAAGCTGCAGAAACAGAAGCTGCAGGCCGCAGCCGTAGCAGCGGCCCAGAGCCAGCAGGCCGGAGCTGGCCAGGCGGCCGGGCAGGTCCAGCCGGTCCAGGCCGCCCAGGCCGGCCCCCAGCTGGCCTCCGTGGCCACGTCCAGGCCTGGCACCGTGCTGAGCGGAGCCACCGTGGCCAACCTGCAGGTGGCCAGACTGGTAAGAGCCGCTGGGATGGGACGCAGCCCACCTGCATGCTGTCACTACCCTGGGGAATGTTCTTTGTCTGTTCTGGACGGCGTTGGCTTTGAGGTAACTGTGTGTGTGTGTGTGTGTCCCAGACGCGGGTGCCCACTCAGGGTCAGATCCAGACGCAGGCAGCCCAGACCGCCCAGGTGACCCTGACCAAGCCCCCTGTGGTGTCTGTGCCCGCCGTGGTCTCCACCGCCGGCGTCACCGTAGCTGGCATCAGTGTGGCCATCGGGCAGCCTAAGACAGGTGGGGCAACACTACGACAAAACAAGCGCTCCTAATGTCATTGGACATTATTGTCATGTCACGCGTTCTTGAGTGTGTGTGTGTGTGTGTGTGAGGGAGTTGTTCCCCAGCCTCCCCCTCCTCTGACCTGTCATATCTCCTCCTATCCACCGGGGGGCGGCAGGCGGGCCGGTGTTGACGCCCCCGTTCCCCCAGATGCAGGTGCAGAAGGTGCAGCAGCTGCTGCAGATGAAGCAGCAGGGGGCCCAGCAGCAGAAAGCCGCTCAGCCCCAGCAGGGCCCGGCCGCCGGCCAGCAGAAGGTGAGACTCAGCACACGGGGCCACCAGGGGGCGCTCGTTTCCCATCGAAAACCCCGTCGCGAAAGCTTACGGTAAGGACAAATGTTTTAAAGGCAGCTTACGTTGACCCTCGTCCCTCCACCCTTCCCTCTCTCTCAGATGGGTCCCCAGCAGGTGACGGTGCAGGCGGCCTCGCCCGCCCTGCAGCAGCAGAAGGTCACCTACACCACCACCACCCAGATCCAGCCCGGCATCAAGACCCAGTTCTTCACCACTCCCATCGCCCAGGGCCAGAAGCCCACGGGGGCCCAACAGCTCCAGGTGAGATCGCCCTCACAGGTCCCCCTCAGCCCAGCTCCACAGAGGGGGCACGGAGGCTTGTACTGCACTTAGGTTAGCATAGGTTTATAAGGTTAGTATAGGGTATTATGGGTAATTAGAGGTTTAATATACTGTATTGAATATTGTATGTTAGGAGGCTTACTATATTTGAGCTTATCATAGATGTAATCTAGGTTCTGTGTACTATATGTAGCGTTATGCCAGGTTGCTTTGTGTGGTCTTGTCCTAAGAATTTCAGTGCCCAGTCTTGACCCTGTGTTGTTCTGTGCGTCTGACATTAAAAGACTTGAACTTGTGTCGAGGTATAGGGCGGGGGGGTTTCCGTGTTGGTGCTGATGGTCCTGTTTGCTCTGTCGCCAGGTGGCTAAACTCCCCCAGATCGTGCAACAGCAGCAGCAGCCCACTTTGGCCAACATCCAGCAGATCGTGTCCTCTCCACAGCAGGTAGGGACACATGGAGACGCCACAGGAGTCCAACAGCACCCTACTGAGAAACCACAAGAATCCTAAAGGCATTCGTCCTAGTCTATATACTAGATCTTATTGGTCTAATACAGAGGTCTTCAACCCTGGTCCTCAGGGACCCCCTGTCCTGCACGTTTGAGACGTTTCCCTGCTCCAACACACCTGATTCAAATGAATGGATCGTTATCGAGTTATGCAGAAGCCTGTTAACGACCCATTCATTTGAATCAGGTGTGTTGGTACAGGGAAACATCTAAAACGTGCAGGACAGGGGGTCCCTGAGTACCAGGGTTGAAGACCTCTGGGCTAATAGATGATGGCAGTTCTTTCAAGGTGTGTGTCCTGTGTTAGCTCCAGACCCAGACGGTGGCCCTGAGCCAGGCCTCGCCCTCGGCCCCTGCCCAGGTCCAGATGTTCCCCGCGGGCGTCACCACCGCCCAGGTGATCCAGCAGAAGCTGCTCCAGGCCGCCGCCGCCTCCTCTCAGATCCAGAGCCCTCCGGCCAGCAGCCCGGCCCCCCAGGCCACGGCGCCCCCCGCTGGAGACGCCCCCGCGCAGCAGCCCCCTGCCAAGGGCCAGGCTCGCTCCGGAGGGGCCCTCAGAGCCAAGACCCCAGCCAAGCCCAGCGGAGGCAGTAGCTAGGGAGGGCAGCTCTGTTGGAGCCCCCACCGTGTCCGTGTAAATAGACTCCCAGAGGCAGGGCGTCCCTTTTGAGGGGAGCCAGTGGGGCTGGGTTTGAGGCAGTGGGGCTGGGTTTGAGGCAGTGGGGCTGGGTTTGAGGCAGTGGGGCTGGGTTTGAGGCAGTGGGGCTGGGTTTGAGGCAGTGGGGCTGGGTTTGAGCCAGTGGGGCTGGGTTTGAGGCAGTGGGGCTGGGTTTGAGGCAGTGGGGCTGGGTTTGAGGCAGTGGGGCTGGGTTTGAGGCAGTGGGGCTGGGTTTGAGGCAGTGGGGCTGGGTTTGAGGCAGTGGGGCTGGGTTTGAGGCAGTGGGGCTGGGTTTGAGGCAGCACCAGAGGTCGCCCCGTGAACAGCTCGGCTATTCAAACACTGTCCTCTTCTCAGCTCGCCTGCAGTGTCAGCAGATCTCTCTCTCCCCCCTCCCCCTGGTTTCGAAAGCTTCCCTCTGCACCAACGTGTCTGACTGCAAGAGCTGATAAAGTACAATTCATATCGTCATCTTGATGAATATATTCCCTTTTGCTGGGGGGGCCTATTGGTTGGTGTGTAGCTATTCTGGGGATTGAGCTGTCCTATAGAATGATGTTTAGTGTATCCATACTTTGTCCCCTGCCAACCCCCTCTCTCTCCCTCCCTATCTCCTTCCCTCTCTCCCCTCTCTCCCTCCCTCTCTCCCTCCCTCTCTCCCTCCCTATCTCCTTCCCTCTCTCCCCCTCTCTCCCTCCCTCTCTCCCTCCCTCTCTCCCCCTCTCTCCCTCCCTATCTCCTTCCCTCTCTCCCCCTCTCTCCCTCCCTCTCTCCCCCTCTCTCCCTCCCTATCTCCTTCCCTCTCTCCCCCTCTCTCCCCCTCTCTCCCCCTCTCTCCCCCTCTCTCCCTCCCTCTCTCCCTCCCCCATTTGATGTGATTCTTCTTCTTCTTCTCCTGGTTCTCCCTTATGGTGTCTGTGACTTCCTTGTTGTTTCTAGACGTTGAGAATATCCCTCTGGACCATTCTTCTCATGATAGTGATAGTAGTTGTGACTCGCTCCGCCAGTAGTACCGCTGTTGTCCACCAGAGGGGCAGCGTCCCACGCCCTCAGCTCATCCTAGCTAACTGTCATTTGTGAATCTCTTGCTTACATCCATCCATCCATCCATTACCTGAAGTATCAGTCATGGTTTATGTTCCCGATAGCCCATTCTGATAACCTGTTAGGAGTGTCCAAAGGTAACTTCTATCTGGCCTAAGGTTTTGCCATGAGAACCCAATCTTCAATAGAGATTGTCCGTGTTATAAACCACCACACACAACACAGTTTAAATATAGTTTAAATCAGTTGTTGTTTTTGTTGCCGTAAAATATTAAATCGAAATAACAATGCACGTTCCTTTAGTTATCAATTGTTTTGTTTTTTATGTAACAAATACACTGTAAACATGTACTTTGGTATCTTGTGTTTTCTCATAAATTTGTCATTTTTTTTATTGATGTTGAAGAAAAAAAACCTGTAAATAACAATGGAAAAAGAAAACATTTGTACTTGTAAAGTAGTTGTGTTTTCATTGGATTTTTTCAGCCTAATTGTAATAAAGTGTTTTGTTTTTATACACAATCCTTGTTTAGTTTTTTTTTATTAATAAACCCTGATTTGGTCAATTGTTCCATCAGGACTTCATCGACCATGAATCTCCAACGATCAACAAAGAGACAGTTGGGTGAAAAAGGAAAGTGGGGATCGATCTTTCAGCCCGGAGAGAAGCCTGCATTGCTGCGTCCTCTTATGTAGCTTTCAGGCAGATAGTGTATATTTACGGCGGAACACGAGAGTAGAATCCCCTCTCAGCACTGTGTTATTTCCCTGAAGGCTGTCTAGCAGGCTGCTGACATGGGCAGAGCTGTCAGATCACAGAAAATGCATTCAGACACAAGGGCATAGGGAACCGAAGCCCATGCATAAGCTGGCCCTGGAACATTCTCTCTCTAACCTTGGCCTTCATCAGCACAGCTGCCAGTCAACCTATCTATATCGTATATACTGTTAGTGTAAGAGGTATTCAGTTGTTGAGAGTGATTTTATGAGAGCCGTATGAACGAGGAGGGTGCATTTCCCCAACATTAACACCAGGGGGCAATGTGGTGCCAGGCAGCTGTTACAGTTGCTGAGAGCCTCTAACAGTGATGGCTGGCCTACCTTGGATCAGAGCCATAGAGCCATCTCTCTCTGGCTCTGCCCAGGATACTCTCCAGACCACTGACCTTTCCCATGTGTACATGTCCTCCCCCTCCCAGGCCTCTTCACTCTCCACTGTACCTCCACTGTCCCTCCACTGTGACTCGTGTGCTCTTTCAACACAATGAGTGGAACAGGGTAGGTGAAGTGGAACAGCGACAGATGGACTCGCTGGGCTGACTGGGGCTTTCTCCCTCAGCCCTACACTGCCCCGGAGGGATCCACAGGGACATGATTGGTCCTCGTCGACGTGTAGCTGTGGTGCGAGGGGTCGTTTTGTTTCCCCTTCGTGTCATCAATGCGTGTTTGTGCCTTGTGATTTCTGGTGTTCAGAGACAGATATTACCTTGTTCTTTTCCTGTGAGATGACGTAGTGAGGGGATGGATGTAAAAAGGGCCAGCAGAACGCTGGAGAACCCTAGTTCTGCTTCGGTTAGGCTCTCTCGCGTGTGTGCGCTCGGTATGTTGCGTCGCTTACTGAACTGGTCTCAACAGACCTTCATAGTTCTCCTCGCCTTTTGATTTGTGACCATGACATCACAACCAGGAAAACCTCCAACAGGTGCTAATGAATGTGAAGCAGGGGAGAGATTTACAAGTTCTGCACCGAGCCAAAAACAGAGGCAGCAGTGAAGGGTTTTCACGGGTCTGAAGTAAACATTAGGAGCAGGAAACCTCCTTGATCCATAACCCCTGAGAGCTTTTGATGCCGGGGGAGGGGAGCGCTGACCCCTGAGGGGCGGAGCTTTGACCCCTGAGGGGCGGAGCTCTGACCCCTGAGGGGCGGAGCTCTGACCCCTGAGGGGCGGAGCCTGTCACCCGGGAGATAAAGACAGTAGAGGAATCACACCACTTTACTAAATTCATTCATGCTATTATTGATGACATCCCACTCCTCGCCCACCCTCCTCATTGTGTGTGTGTGTGTGTCTGTGTGTGTGTGTGTCTTTCAGGCTTGTGTATCCTTAATGCAGTTCCAAAGCACTCAACAAGCCAGCTGCATCATACACCCACAAAAAGCATTTCTGTTGACATGATCAGTCCATTGCTGAGACACCAGACCACACAGGAAACACAGTGGGGAGATGCCCTTCAGCCTGTCTTTTACAACAGAGAAACACAGCAATACACACACAGGTACACACACACATACAGCAACACACACACACACACTGTGATCCAGGCTCCTGAGAAAATTGGAAGTATTACGACTGCAGGTTTGGCGCGGGGAAGCCCCCATGGCAACGCTTTGGAGTGCGGAGTGTGTTTTGATATCTTCATTTCCACTGACAGTCTCCCGCGTGCTGTTAGAGAGTAGATAAAGGTGCTGAGGGTGGAGCAGGGGGGGCTGTCACAGTCACTGTCATCTCGGTGCTCCGAGAAACGAGCGGCCCCGTAAATGTAGACGTGTATTTATTGATTAGACTCGTTTTTTCCCTTCGGGAGGGTGTTTTGAAAACGCTCGAACAGTGTCAGATATGAGCGAGGCAGATCCCGGCCTCTCCTCCTCCCTCTGTGGTCTGCGGCAGCTGAGTGTCGCAGAGGAGGAGGAGAGGCAGCCCCGAGTCAGCGAGGAGAGAGGAGGGGAAGAGAGAGAGAGCCTGGTTAACGAGCGCCCGAGGAGGCAGAGGGATAACGTGGCCACGGCCAGGATCAGAACACGGCTCCAGAGCAGGTCCGCCCTGCCGGATCCTGAGTGATAATGATCGGTGTATCACGTTGGAGAAGACAGACAGGCAGACAGGTGGAACTGAGAGCCTGAGGGGCTGTGGTCAGGCTGCCTTGGTTGTCCAGGATGGAGGTAGGCTACACCGTCTTCCTGTCCCCCCCCCTCCCGGGCCCAGTGGCCCAGGGCAGGGTGGGGTCCGTGACGAAGGCACGACAGCTAATGATCCTCCTCCAATGATGCAGATCGTGGCTATTGGGAAACAGCCCTTGTGTGACTCTGGCAGGGCCTTCAGCCATACTGAAAGGTTGTCATGGAAACCCACCGCGAACCAGTTTGTGTATATTATAGGGTTGGAAATAGGCAGTGCCTCTGTGAGGATTGCCCAGCTGGAACCATCGCCATGGTTTCTGTCTGGCGCATGGCGGTGCCTGATTGTGTGTTTTCTACAAACATCCTCATTCACTGTGCTGAACACACAAGAAAACAGCAAACAGTGTTCCCCTCAGATGTCGGATTTATACTGAGCCTAATTTAAATGATTTTGTCTTCAATTAATGTCATGACTGCAGTCAGCCGGTCAGTCAGTCAGTCGGTCAGTCAGTCGGTCAGTCAGTCAGTCAGTCGGTCAGTCAGTCGGTCAGTCAGTCGGTCAGTCAGTCAGTCAGTCAGTCAGTCAGTCAGTCGGTCAGTCAGTCGGTCAGTCAGTCAGTCGGTCAGTCAGTCGGTCAGTCAGTCAGTCAGTCGGTCAGTCAGTCAGTCAGTCAGTCAGTCAGTCAGTTGGGTTATGAGTGAAATCATCTCCAGTGCTCCTGTGTATGCAGAGGGTGTCTAGACAGACCAGGAGGAAGAGATGACTGAAACGTTGTGGTCAGACAGTAGCAGGGGGAGATATGTGTGTGTGTGTGTCAGGCGGTGGGGAGACGTATCTGTGGCGACACTGCTCTGAGAAAAAGCCCACATGCTCCACCTCCCCTTCTTAGTAATGGGAACTGTCATACCGTCCTGATCCCCAGACTCATCCTCTCTGTCTCTGTCTTTCTCTCTCTCTCTGTCTCTGTCTCTCTCTCTCTCTCTCTCTCTCTCTCTCTCTCTCTCTCTCTCTCTCTCTCTCTCTCTCTCTCTCTCTCCCTCTCCCTCTCCCTCTCCCTCTCCCTCTCCCTCTCCCTCTCCCTCTCTATCTCTCTCTCTCTCTCTCTATCTCTCTATCTCTCTCTATCGCTCCGGCCCAGCATGTCCAAGCCTTCCGGTGTGACAGTTGTCACAGCAAACGGGAGTGACAACCGTTGCGGTGTTCCCGTGGTCTCTCCTCCGAGTGAGCGAGCGAGCGGTGATCTTCAGCGAGGCATGGCAGAACCACGTGGTCAGTGTCACGACTCAACTCCACTCTCCTCTTATCTTCACGCTCTCCGGGCTGCGTCCTGTGTGGTTTGGGTTATTTTGGCTGTGCTTCGTATTGTTTATTTACTGAGTTATGGGAAGCGAGCCAAGTCACCTGACCTGTGACATACTTCCTGGGTACAGTGGAGCTCATTGTGGGAGCAAGCCAGATGGAAACAACTGCCTTGATTGAATGTATCCCAGGACTGAGCAGAACATGAAATTACAATCTGTTTCTGTCACATGAGATGTGGGAAGTAACTTCATGGTTCACACTGTTTTTTTTTTTGTTTTGTTTTTTCATGAATACACTTATATATGCAACCCTTGGCTCTAACTGTCAGGATCATTACTACTGGTACTGCAAAACAAGAACAAACAAGGCATTCATAGTAAAGTTTACCAAAGGGCAGTGGCCAGTGTGGTAGCTGTGGTCACAAGGTTATCAATGAGCAAGATGTATTATATATCAAGACAGGAGTTATTTTAAAGTACTCAGCATGTCCAATGCTAAGAGGTTTTGCACGTGTTTGATTCACAGGTTGATTCAGGGAGAAAGATTGTGTGTATATGTGTGTGTTTATATGTGTTTATGTCTGTGTGTATGTGTGTGTGTCTTCACAACCTATTCAATGACTGAAACAGAACATTGGAGAAAGACTCTCTCCTGGCCCAGAGGAAGGAGATCTACAGAAGCTAATATTTAACCTCAAGTCAGTCACTGGAATAGCAGTACAGCCCTTCAGCCTGGGAATATGTGTGTGTGCTTGTATGTGTGTGTGTTTCTGTGTGTGTGTGTTTGTGTGTGTGTGTGTGTGAAGGGGAGTAGTGTTAGTGTCTCCTCCCCCACCATCAACCCGCTAACCTCCCCTAAACAAACCCACATACACGCCGAAAGATAAATGTTCAGCTAATAGAGGCGAGAGGTGAGTGAGCGAGCCCCGAGTTCAGAGGTGTATTGTGCGTCCAGACCAGACCAGGCCAGACCAGACCCCCCCCCCCCTCGGGGAGCAGTAATCAGGGGCCCCAGGCTGCAGGGCCCAGAGAGCCTGTCTCAGTAGGATGTTATTTATTAGCCCGCTTCAAATCTCCTGCTGCCTCCTGCACTTTCAGTCACTCCCATTGATCTTGTCCTGATCCGCCTCCACTGATGGCTCTCCACCGCACCTCCCTCCCCCCTCCCTCCCTCCCTCCCTCCCTCGCTCCCTCGCTCCCTCCCTCCCTCCCCCCCCTCCCTCCCTCCCTCCCTCCCTCCCTCCCTCGCTCCCTCCCTCCCTCCCTCCCTCCCTCCCTCCCTCCCTCCCTCCCTCCCTCCCTCCCTCCCTCCCTCCCTCCCTCCCTGCCCTGTTCCTGGTAGAGCATGATCTCTGCCCCTACTCGAGGGTGCAGGGAGGGGCCTGGTTCTTTGGCATCTCCTTGCCTGTGTGTGTTCTAGAATGAGTCAGACCAGCCTGGGCTGTGTCTGGGCTGTGCTGGGGTAGACTGGAACGGGTTCCTGCGATAGACAGCTGGGTGTGTGGTGCGCTCCAGGGCTGGACTGAGCTGTTCTGTGCAATGCTGAGCCTTGGCCAATCGAACGCATAAACCAAAGTGTTGCTGTTTGGTTGGTGGATGAGAAGCCACACACCCAGCTGTCTATCCCAGGAGCGCGGTTCCTCCACGGTCCTCACTTGGTCAAAGCAGACCTATCAACTGGTGCCCTTGGTGAACTCAGTCCTATTTGTCTACTTTGTCTGACTGATGACACCACATTTCTGCCTCCAAACTGAGGAGCGAGGCAAGATTCCTCCGTCGTGTTTATTTCTACGGCAACCGGATCTATTTCGGTGCGCTCGGCAGACGATAGATCTCTTAGTGGAATGCTGGGCGATGCCCGGAATGTCCCGGTCGTGATGGGAAACAGGTGTGTTGTATGTAGAGGTTGCTAGGAGATAAAGGGAGTTCGCCGTCACATGCCAGAGGCTTTAGTCTAGGAACTCAGATACCTCTGGTACACCGCACACACACACAACAACACACACACACGCATGCACACACACACACAGACACACACGCGTGCTCTCAAACACACACACGCACGCAAGCATGCATGTACACAAGCACACACACACTCAGACACACACACACGCACTTGAACAAACACACAGACGCACGCAAACACGCATGTTCGTACGCACACACACACACACAGACAAACACACACACAAACAGCAACAGCAGCTAGCTGTCTCAGTATAGCTCAGCCCCTATAGTACAGCATGTTAATGTCACGATGAAGGGGCCCAGGCCTGCACACACACGCACACCCAAACATAGCCTCTTGACAGGCTACCCAGACACAAATACCCAGGATCCACCGTGCTCAGGACCTGGAGAGGCAGCCCAACAGAGGCTGTTATTCTGGTCTAACCACATCCACAAATCTCCGTCTGACAGCAGTGTTCAGGGCTGGACTGTGTTCAGGCTGGACTGTGTTCAGGCTGGACTGTGTTCAGGCTGGACTGTGCAGACTGGACTGTGTTCAGACTGGACTGTGTTCAGGCTGGACTGTGCAGACTGGACTGTGTTCAGGCTGGACTGTGTTCAGACTGGACTGTGTTCAGGCTGGACTGTGTTCAGGCTGGACTGTGCAGACTGGACTGTGTTCAGACTGGACTGTGTTCAGGCTGGACTGTGTTCAGGCTGGACTGTGCAGACTGGACTGTGTTCAGACTGGACTGTGTTCAGGCTGGACTGTGTTCAGACTGGACTGTGTTCAGGCTGGACTGTGCAGACTGGACTGTGTTCAGACTGGACTGTGTTCAGGCTGGACTGTGTTCAGGCTGGACTGTGTGCAGTTTCCCATAATGCCTTTAACACGACAGTGCATGAATCACATCCAAACCGGTCAGATCAATGTTGAGCAAGTATTGCTGCACATTTCCCCATAACCGCATAATGATATTGACCTTTCTTTTTTTTCTCTCGAGCCATGTAGACCATCAGTGTTTGTATCGGTGTTTCGTTTCTCCATATCCTTATTTGTGTGTGACTGTGGGCTAAAGATCAAATCTGTCATGTAATTCAGGACTGCTGGCTAAATATAGCCATAGTTACATCAGTCTGAAACCCCCATGTGGCTCTATTGACATTGTGTGAATAATAATAATAACAATAATACTTGAAAACATATTTGACCGTATCCTGGTCAGTGAGCTGGGATTGGATTCCGGCTGTGTGGTTGTCATGGAGAGGCTGTGTGGTTGTCATGGAGAGGTGGTGTGTTGCTGTGCAGGTGCTGTTGAGACCGCTGTCCAGCCTGTGAGCATGTCGGTAACGAGCACCAGCCTTCCTGACAGAATCGCTTACTGCCTGGAGGGCTGAGAGGGGGGGGGGCTGAGAGGGAGTGGGGGGGGGGGGGCTGAGAGGGAGGGGTGTGTGTGTGTGCATGCCTGCTCCTAACCTACTTAAGCCCCACACCACACAAATGGAAGTGTTGATATGCAACATGAGACGCCCTAGTGGATTCCAGCCTGCAAGTAGACTTGCTGGAATAAATGTGCACGATTAATGCTAGAGGAAGCACTGCTCTCTCTCTCTCTCTATGTGTGTGTATGTGTGTGTGTGTGTGTGTACCCCTAAATAACCACAAAGCGCTCTGGTACACGGCGTGCATGGAGCGTTGTCGTGAGTGGAGGAGGGGATGGAGCTTTCTCCAGGAGCTTCCAGTGAAGCTGGACAAGATACATAAATCATGGAAACACACCGCACACACACCACACCGCACACACACCACACCGCACACACACCACACCGCACACACACCACACTGCACACACACCACACCGCACACACACCACACTGCACACACACCACACCGCACACACACCACACTGCACACACACCACACCGCACACACACCACACTGCACACACACCACACCGCACACACACCACACCGCACACACACACCACACACAGAGACACTGAGGTTGGTGCTGGCGCGTCACGGAGTGTGGGCGTGGGGGGGGGGTGATGTGGGCAGGGGGGTGGAGGGCAGGGGGTGGGGGGTGGAGGGCAGGGGGTGGTCGGTGGGGGGGGGGGGGTTATTTCGACAGGGGGGTGGAGGGCAGGGGGTGGGGGGTGGTCGGTGGGGGGGGGGTTATTTGGACAGGGGGCCTCTCTGAACCACTCCTAGACAGACGGGCCAGGAAGGGGGAGGGGCAGAGGGAGGGGGGAGGGGCAGAGGGAGGGGGGAGGGACAGTGGAGAGGGAGGAGGTGATTTATCTATTCAATCACGGCACATCCAGACAGGCACGGCTGTGATCATGGTTACACAGCCCACAGTCAGACGCCAGAGACCGGGGAAGGAGGAGGAGCTGAGGAGGGGGATGGGCTCCACATCCAAACATGAAGATCGAGACAGAATATGGCTCTGGGTGTGTGTGTGTGTGTGTGTGTAGCGCTCCACCGGCCTTCACTGTGGGGTTTGCTGGTACCTAACACCACCATGATATATCCTGTGCACACAACCCTTTCACACTGAACCCCAGTCAGGCTCTGCCTGGCTCGTCTCTCCCGTTACCGTGTCAACATAGCTTTGTGAACAGCAACATAAATATTTGATCTGATATGTATAAACTGGGACCGCGGGAGTCCTTTGGGCGCATTGTGAGCGACTGTGTTTGTTTAAACGGGTAAATATGACAGATGAGAGGGAATGGACTGACGTGTCTCTTGTTAAAACATGCAGACCTCGTTATGGAGGTATGTGCCGGAGAGCTTATGAGTCATGTGCAGTTACTGCACTGTGACATGAAGGACCTTTTCACAGTGATATGTATTTATGTATACATAAACAGACTGCACACGTCAAGAGCACCTGCAAACAAATATGGGGAACACTCAGAGGGTGACAGACAATAATGAAAACATTCCACCTCCTATGGAAACTATGTGTGTGCGTGTGTGTGCGTGTGTGTGTGTGTGTGCGTGTGTGTGCGTGTGTGTGCGTGTGTGTGCGTGTGTGTGCGTGTGTGCGTGATAACGGAGGGGAGTTGTGTTTTCGGGGAATTAACCAACCGTTGTTCCCGGGAGCAGTAGCTTAGCTTCCTCAAAAGATTGTCATTAATTAACATGCCATTATCAGAGCTGAATGCAGACTGGCTGAGATTAACGCTGCAAGGAGCTGCTAGTGGAACAAAGGTCACATCCTGTGTTAATCACCAGCACCTTCGACCTTGCTCAGGAAACCCCCCAAAGAATAGAGCCATTACTGCCACTGGACTGGGCATCGCAGCAATTATTAACAGGGTGAGAAGAATCCCAGATAGAAGTGTCTAGAAGTTTGTACAACTGAGAGACAGAGAGAGGGGAGGGGTGGGGGGACGGTGACGTCGAATGAATGAGAGAGTAGCTGGATTGTTTGTAGAGAAGAAGAAAAAACCGCAAAGAAGTCTTTGAGTTCAGAGCTGAGTGCTGCGGCGAGGCTACCATCACAACGTCAGTTATCACGTTACGGTGCCAGGGTAAACCTTGGACATCATCCTTGGACATCAATGCCTTTCAGAAGTATACACACAGCAATGTACACACACACACACACAGACAAAGAAAATACGTTCACTCATGGCTTCCTCAGTCTCAAAAGGCCTTGAGGATTTTCCAAGGCGGCAGGATTATTTTCTGGGTATTCAGTAGAAACGCTCGCAGGCTGGAATGTTACTTGTGTATCACATTTCTCTGGCCCACGCACACCTCCCCCTCAGCCACATATGAAGAGGATGCCTCTGGTCGGATGTGACTCAATACCACTGGCAGCAGACGACTGCATTCCTGTTCGCCTCCACTTTTACCATCACCTCTCAGCCCTGCGTCCCCCGAGCCTGCGTCTCTCCCTGGGAAAGGGGACCCCGGCTGCAGTCTCTGAAGTCTCTCTCCTGGAGAGAGACTACCTGAAAGGGAGCCCTCCTCTCTCTCTCCGGAGAGAGGCTTCCTTCGAGGGAGATGTGCTGACTTTCACCTCATTGACGTAGGCCTGTGCCGTGACTCGTCCCTGTTGTGTTACTGTGCTGTGGGGTCAACCGTGGGGATAGTTCGGAGCTTCTCCCCCCTGAAGCACGCGGAGAGCCCCAGCAGCAGACGAAACTCTGCGGGCCTCCTGGAGGAGGAGGGGTAGGGAGGGTTAGGGAGGGTTAGGGAGGGGTAGGGAGGGTTAGGGAGGGTTAGGGAGGGAGAGAGCCCTGCCTGGAGGGGCTGGGAGTGGGGGTGTGAACGTTCAGGCGGCACGGCGGTGGTTGCTGGCGGGGTTGCCTGCGTCGACATTTCTCCAGGATGCAGGCGCCGGCCGATTGGTGGAGGTTGACCTCCCGCTTCCCCCTCCTCCAAGCGCTGACCTTGGAGTCAGCAGGGACACACAGAAGCAGCTGAATAGGATATCCAATTATTCCTTTCACATGCCCATCCTATGGCAATATGTACGTGTGTGTGTGTGTGTCGTGCGTTTGTGTCTGTCCATTTAGTGAATGAAGGACCTTTCAATAGAGAGGAAAAGTAAAACTACTCTCCAAAGCGATTCGATTTGCGATGACACACGCTGTTTTCACAGCTCTGGGGGACAGCAAACGTCCTGTGCTCGCGTGGACCAGGGCAGCAGTCTGCGCTGTTCCTGTCCTGTCCACTCTGCGTGTGCCAGTAGCCTGGAGAGCTGTCTGCCGCAGATCCAGACCAGGAAGTCGCAGAGAGAGGGCACGGGCGGCTGATCCAGCCAGATCAGGGGCTGGGGCAGGGGTCAAGGTCGAGGCTGGGGCTGGGGCCTTTACCTCTGTCTAGCAACAGAGCAGCTTATAAATAACCCGGCCCTTCTATTGTCCCAAAGTGGAGCTGTGTGAGCGTTGTTCTGAGTCACTGAAGTGTCCTCGTCAGAAGGAGAGGCCCTGGGAGGTGACTGAGCGTACGTAGACTGAGCCATCCAGAGAGGAGTGTCTGGGGAAGGATGCACCACGGGTATCTCTCTCTCTTTCTCTGTTCCAGTCTCTCCTCTGTACCCTTGTGAAACGCTATCAGTAGTGTCTCTGTTTGTCGGACACTGACGTACTGTGGCTGAAATACAATCACAGACAGATGCAGTCTACACAGATGAAAAGACAAGAGCAAATATGACGCCTGAACTGTTAACCAGTCAAATAACCCCGAGACAGATAACAAAGCCACGGTCTGTGGCCAAGGGAGACAAGGAGAGCAGTGCGTTTAGAAGCGATGATTCGCCAATGACGTCGAACGTGGCAACAGGGACTGTTCCAGTCCTGGATTTTGATGACCTTGGTGATTAGATAGGTTTGTCATCTCAGCTCACTGCTGTTGCTGAGAGCTTGTTCCCCCGGGGAGTGTTGCTCAACCCTCACACACACTGTGACACAGCCTGTCAGTACTGAGTAACCTGACTGCAGAAGCACATGACAGAGTTGACATAACACACACACACACACACACAGAGACACAAGCGCACACAAACCGAGCCATAGGTAGGGGTTTTGTTTCGTGGTTTGACCACAAGACAAGAGTGTTCAAGCCCAATGTAGAAATGCTTGAGGAGGGTATTGGAGAGAGTGTTCTAATTCCAGCAGTAGTGATTTGAACTCTGCTCCGTATTCTGCAAAAACTGTGAAAAATGTCACTGTGTGCCCCCCCCACCCCCCTTCCCCACCCCCCTTCCCCACCCCCACCCACCACCCCACCCCCTTCCTCAAACACAATAAATGTTGAAAACATGTTGGCGCACACCCATGTCCCAGGCTGACTGTTCCATTTCAAGGTTTTTGTATGATGTACTGCGCCGTGGATTCTCTGCAAAAAAATGAGGCAAACTGCCCAGTTCTTGTAATCTTATCACAGCCCATTTGATTTCACTCCTCTGTAATCTTGTGTTTCCTCAATCGGTATTCCCTCCACGGTCCATCTAAGCCACTGAGCTGACAGGCACTGACTTTATGCTGCATGACGTCAGCAATGTGTGAATCTGTCCGGGTCAGGTGATAAGAGAGCATTCCTCATGAAGGAGGACAGAGGACATCATTGAGCTGTATTCACAGTGAGGAGGCTGTATTGTTGTCCCATTCGTACGTCATTATGTCATCCAACCTGGTTTCCTGTGTGTTCATCCTATCAGTAAGTTCAAATATCGAGACTGGAAAGGTGTGTTATAATACGAACATCCGGTGCAGCCGCAGTGGTGTGTGTGCGCTGGTGTGTGTGTGTGCGTACGTACGTGCAGCGCATGTGTGTTTTCTGTATGTGTGAAGGTTCAGCGAACTGAATATACTGTATCTTGTGAGCTCCGCCTGGCTTTTCCTTCTAAACTCCCCCACCGCCCACACTCCGCGTGAGACTCCATTACATCGGCCCCCCCCCCCCCCCAGAAGGGTTCCTTACAGAGCGGCTCCCTGGGGCGGGCGTCAATGTGGAGGGCAGGCCTCTTCCCCACTCACTCCCACCGCTGTTATTGATGAGGTGAGGTCATGGATCTCTCCGCTGGGCTCCCAGGGACACTGAGGATAAATCAGACGGTGGGTGAGACCCGACCAGCCATCCCACCTCTCTTCAGACTCAACTGCTATTTCATTATCTTTATTTATGGGTGCTTCTGCTCTCTCCCGGACCCTCCCTCCCTCTTCACCCAGCTTGGAAAATGTTGCTTTTCTTCCTCTCGAACCACTCCTACTGATGTGTACATTTCTCTCCGTCCCTCCTGTTTGCTTCTCTTTCCTTACTCTTTCCTGGAAAACATGCGTTCTCCCTCCCACGCACATCTCCCATTTGCAGCTGACGCGCTTGCCAAACTTCCCCCGGTATGGGAAGCCAAAATATGCACGCACACAAGGAGCTATCGTGAAGGTGACAAAGGGGCAGGATAGATAGCGCGTGCTGGAGGGAACGCGAGCTAGTTCCGCTCCCAAGACCAGGAGCAGCGGTGCGAGGCCATCCAGTATGGCGCGCTGCTGTCGATTGGCTGAACGATGGAGGAGCGCCTCAGCACCTTCAACCCGATTGGTTGATCGGCAGGAGTTCACCTCTGGGCTCACGGATTGGCCTCTCAGAGAGGAGCTGCAGCCAGAAGCAGCTTTGTCCTTGGAAGGGGGAGAAAGTCCTTCAGTCATGTCCTCGTGTGCTAGCTGTAAGGGCCAATCAGACTGCTTCTCTTCATTGCAGGGCCAGGTGTCTGCTTCCATGCCACTCATCCCACTGAGGCTTGGTGAGAGATGTGTATGGGGTCCATGGTTGACCTTGTGGTTTAATGGCTGACAGCTCGCTTTCATCTTGGTTGTTGTTGCTGGATGAGAGATTAACACCACCTTCTCCACAGTAGTCATCTGTGTGATTTAGTACTCAGCCCTCCCCCCTCTGCATGGCAGCAACAAGAAAGTCTGAGCTACAGGGTGAATGGAAATAAACATTTGACAAGAAGAGCTGATAACAATTCTATTGTTCAAATGCTCCATGACTATGACAACAGCAGGGTTATAATCCATGATTTACATTTATTTCCAGAGAGATAAAAGTTATTGTTTTGCTTTTGTCAGTTTGGTGGAAAGCTATGTGGTAGATGTATTGTTTGCGCTGGCTTATCTTTTCTTTTTTCTTTTCAAATTCCTCTCCTGATCCTTACCACAGCCCACACTTCCAACCCTCGTCGACACTCTCTCTCTTTCTTACAGCTCAATATATTTATTGTATCCGTGATGAAAAGTGTCTGAATTATGATTCACATGCTTCTGCAGTTTACACGATTTTCCGCCTGAGAGAAAGATGGAATACACTTTTTTTGTGTGTATTTTTTTTTTTGTTCAATTCATGATGAACATTAATGTCACAACTGTTCTATTGGAATCTCTCCAGACAAGGTTCTCTCTGCTTGGCTCCGCTAGGCAACATGCAATCCAACAGATGGTCTGCTGAGTAGAACTCCTTGCAGAACTGTGCCACTGCCAATTTCATTACAGGGGTTCAGTTGGAATGCTGTCAAGTGTGAATATGTCTGTCACGCCCACAACAGGCTCATTGATATTGCCCGCTTTCACAGAGCAATCATACTAAATATAAAAAAGTCATTTTTATATAAGCTCATATCATCTGTATTATCTACTACGAAATGATGTGGTAAAGAAACAACACTACACTAATGATTTGTTACTCATAGTTTACTTTCATGCCTTGCTGCATTGTAAGATCATCCTACATTATCTGTTAAATGATTTAAAATGCATCTTTTTGTTTCATCTAAAAAACATGTGCTTTAGTGAGACTGGAATGAATCAGTTCACGTATCACACTGCTAAAAAGGGAAAACAGGAGACGCGAGTGTTCTGGCAACTGTCCAGGTGCAGACAGACAGTGGAAGTTGGGCTGGAATTTCAACAATGCAGGCAGTCATTGAGTTCAGTGTTATGGTTTGTTTCCTCTGCCTCTCTCTCTCTCTCTCTCTCTCTCTCTCTCTCTCTCTCTCTCTCTCTCTCTCTCTCTCTCTGTCTCTCTCTCTCTCTCTGTCTCTGTCTCTCTGTCTCTCTCTCTCTCTCTCTCTGTCTCTCTCTCTGTCTCGCTCTCTCTCTCTCTCTCTCTCTCTCTCTGTCTCTCTCTCTCTCTCTCTCTCTCTCTCTCTCTCTCTCTCTCTCTGTCTCTCTCTCTCTGTCTCTCTCTCTCTCTCTCTCTCTGTCTCTCTCTCTCTCTCTCTGTCTCGCTGTCTCTCTCTCTCTCTCTCTCTCTCTCTCGGTCTCTCTCACAGATCTTCTTTGTTGTGGTATTCTGAGTAAAGGAAACCAGTTTGTGCAGTCTTGCAGTTGCAAGATTCATTGTTATCTGTCTTTCAAGGAAGGAAACACATTTTGTTTTTAAGTAAATAAACATTTTTCTGTGTTCAATTCTTCACTGGATAAAATACAAATCTAATACTTCAAATAGGCTTACACCATATGAAGAAATAATTATTTTAGGAAGCTTGACTTGACCCTCGTTTAGTCTGTACTATATTAGATAACGGACCTGTCAAAATGAATTATGTCTGTGCCTTAGATGTACATCAGTTCGAGGAATAACCTGGCATATAATTATTCTCACACTAAATATAGAGACACCCTAAAGGATCTGTTACCTATATTTAAAACCCTATTACTTTTTGGATTGGAAGACCTTGTGTTCTATGAAATTTGATATTTCCTTAAATGTAACCAACAATTTAATACTTTGGGTGTGCCATGTCAACAAAATATTAGCTACCATTGTGAACGACAACTGACATTGTCAAAACTGTCTTCCTTTGCACATGAACCTGTGCTAAAATAAATTATGTTTTCATGCTAATCAGTTTACCTTTATCCACTCAAGTGTTTTGATGCAGTGATGCAGACTTGTGTTCATTTGAGGGACTTTTTGTCATGAAACAATATGAAATCAAAGCTGGTTCTTCACTGGTGGGGGACTCAATTAATCTAGTGAACTCCTGCTGTCACTGTGTCTCTTGAGACTCAGTCTTCTCTTCCAATCAGGGTTCACCTCCACGCTCCAGTCTTTCATCCACCACATTTCATCTTCCTTTTCTTGATCATTTCTTTGAGTTAGTAAATAATTGCCTATGGGGTGGTTCAGTCGTGTCGTACTCAGGAGTGGATGCCCTTAATAATTTGAGGATCGAACGCTCGTATGAAATGTGTTGTCTCCCCCCAATGAATGCGTTTTCTCTGCACATTTTCCAAACAGTTCTCCTACTGCAGTCACCATTAGCGTACAGAACTCACAAAAAGCTAAGGACGACACCGTTTCAGGTTTAGGGTTAGTCACAAGAGCAACACAATGGAGTATACTTCGTCCAGATGAAAACCAGCTGCAGTATCAAAACGGGTGAAAACACTTCTCCTTTATCACTGAGCTGACTAATTGGGCATGGCAAAGATGGGGGATAGATTACTCTGACACACGCCAGAGTCCAGAAAGCCCAGCTGAAGTAAACAGCCCTCTTTCCTGCTTTGTGACGGGTAGATGGAGAGATGGTGGTTATACTGGTGTTTATGGAGGAGGGGGAGGGGGGGGGGGGTCTCCCAAACCACAGAGCTGAAAGGAAAACACCGGAAAGGAAAACAATCCCATCTAACATCATGGAGCAGGCTACAGCTGAAATGTACTGAGAGAAAACCCCTCCTCTAGTGTCACAACGCTGAGTATGGTAAGAACAATGTAATACACATGAATGCACATTTCATAGTAACGACTTCATATGAAAATGAAACTTGGCTGCGCCCATTAGTGAGGAAAAAGATCTGTAATGAAAAGGTCTTTCTTTCAGTGTGGAAGTAGGACATGACTTCATTCCATCTCGAGAGATTTATCAGCTGAATGGAAACTGCTATTTATTTGTGTTGTGGTGGGGGTTTAAGTAGGTGTGCATGAGAGGCTAAATGTTTCAGACCATTAGCAGGGCACTGGCCTTTCCAATGTCACCTGCTAAGCTCACCACATGGGATGCTATGATTTCCAAAAGACTATTCTTCAATGTAAAGTCACTGTATTCTCAGCTTGTTCCCTCACCGGACATCAAACAGCACAGACGACCACTTCCTGGAGTGTCACAGTACAAAGAACGACCCCTGGAATCTGCACATGCCAGGATGAACACGCACATGAAAAGTGCTTTGTGTGTGTGTGTGTGTTGGAGAGAGAGCGGGGAGTGTGAGAGAGCGAGACAGAGAAAGAAGAGTGTGTGTTGAACATCAATATTCAAAAGCGTATACCTTTTGAAAGGCCCAGTCTTACAAAAGGTATTCCCACAAGTCTGTCATTTGAAATGCCAATCAACTGTATATACCTTAAAACTTTCTGTTGACTTTGGACAAGATAAAGATGGGTAAGTGGAAGATTATCGTTTACTTTTCACTCATGTAGGAAGTCACTGAGGTTGGCCAATCAGACTGATAGGAAGAATATAAACCTGACAGGTTTACCAAAATTGTAGGCTATTTTAATAAAGTACAATCCCATTTTGAGAATTTACTAAACTAATTTTTTTCTGGATTTATTGCGTCTTTCGTGTTTGTATTGTAGAACAGTCTACTTCCCTTTGGCCTACTATGCTTCTTTGCTTGAGAATGAGTTCACTTGAGTGAGAGCTCGAGAACATGCGCCCTATTGAAAGACGAATCTAGAGAGGCGTTTCAGCACCATTCTCTCAGGGAGTAGAGAGGACCACTGAGCGCTCTTGGAATAGACACGACATTTGGCTCGAGTGGAATCAACGACAACGAAAACTCCTATTTCATGTGGATTACTCCTGGAAAGGGAAACTTGTTTGAAAAGAGGACATTAGTTTATCAACGAAACTTATAAGGACTGGAACGTACGCTACAGTAAGCGAACACTGTCGTATCTTATGGTTTCTTTCCTTTTGGCTAAGGTTAGCTAGGTATTAAGCTAACGTATGGGATATCATTTGTTAGCTAGCTTTTCGGTCTAGGCTGAGCGCAACGTACCGAATATTGTGCTGGGTGGATAGCGAGCTAGTTTCTCGCTAGCTGACAAGCTATGGTTTGCATTAAGAATGATAGCTAGTACGCTAACATGAATACATGCGCCTACATAGTTAAATAACAAATCAGTCTCGCGAACGAATACCTGTCACGTGTAGCCAGTAGCCTTAGCTAAATAGATAGCTCTGAGCCCAGATTGAGTCAGTGTTAGCTGCATTGCTAGTTAGCTAGTCTAACGTTAGCGACAATCGCTAAAGCTACCTCATTGTAGCAAAGTAGGCTAACTGTTACATTAGATACACTTGTTTGAAGTCATATGTTGTCCCGCGGTGGTTCTAATGGGTTTTCGCAGGCGGCATTCGATTAGCTGTCTTAATGCTATGGAGAGACCTTCGATTCATTGCAACTCAAATAAGCATAGCCCCTATTGTAAACTCAAAGTTCCAAGTCTGACTAGCTAGTCACCAATCAAAGGTGTGAGTCATGGTTCTGTTATCGCTGAAAATTAATAATGACCTTCACTACGAAATGTCTATTCGATTAGTTATGTAGTTGTACCATAAATTTGTATTTTTTCCAGTATTGAGCAGTAAGACATATTGCTATATCTCACAATATAATCACATACTTTGTTTACCGGCCATGCAACGGTAGCTCTCATATACCCTTGACGGCATTCTGCTCTGCCGGTTTGGGTAGGTCACATGACTTTTCAAAACCGTAATATAATAAAACGAGTATTCGTAATACAACACTAGCTGTCTAACGACAGTTTTTTACGTAGTTGCATACATGTTATTTTATATTTTAGGATGGTCAGTAGACTCGGGCAAATACAGTCACCCCCTTAAATAAGAACTTAATTTTTGTCAAACGCGTGTCGATTCAGGACCCGTGATTGACGACGTTGTTGTTGTGTCACCCCTGCTTACTATCGCTGTTTGGCTCGATCCAACTTGCTAACGCGTGCTTGGACTGGTGTGCTGTTGTTTGGCAAACATCGCCTGATTGAAGTGTAGACAATAACGATTGTTATACACACACTCCTAACAGATGTTGTATCTGGAACAATAAATGTGTTACTACAGAACTGTTGGTATATGACTGTGGTATAACAAAAACATTTTTTTACGTGAATGACATCCATATCCGTAACATTGTTTGACAGATTCAGATTATTTAAGATTTTAGTTTTACACTTAAGGGCCTAGATTAAGTCATCCCATTCTCTCCAAAGCAGTAGACATAAATCAGAAGCTTAGATCGATCAGATGCAATCCCACCGCCTATTGAATAGGACCCCAACAGTGAGGATGAAGCTAATGTATCAACATAATAAAAAAAAGAGCGTTCAATCGTGCATGATTTTTTTTTAAATATCGCTTATGAGTTCAGGCCGCCTGTGTTAAAAAGGTCAAGCCAAGGCTTTCTGTAGTGGTATTAAATGTCACAACTCTTCCCTTTCTTTAATTACAGTAAGATGCTTGAGGGTAATGAGCTGCAAATGTCATTCAGATATTATTTAAATACACTGCAATGCTGGTGGTTATTACCCACAGCTCCGCACAGTGATTTCATCAGTAAAAAACGGTTCTCTGGAAATGGTTGTTGTAGTGTTGCTCGGGTTGGTCTGTGCCTGGGCACAGCGTCAAACAGATCTGTTTCTGCGTTCTTGCTGCATCACAACTTTCAGGACCAAGACAGTGTCTCATCAGGGATGACAGATTTACTGGGCCTGTGCGGGAATGCGTCGTTTGAAATCCCACCCTGAAGTCCAGGCCCCCTCTATTGAACAGGATCTGCTGGTCCAAGTGAGGATTAAGATCACCAAATCTGCTGCTGATTGTGGTGAGGCATGAGGTGGTGGAGTGTCTACTAAGTCCTCGGGTCACCTAGTCCTCGAGTCATTCAGACTCAAGGCTCACTTGTGTTTTATCCGTCTTATTATGCTGCTGTGAATGGAGTTTGACAGAGCACGGAAAGGGAGAGATCTCTCCTGTGCTCTGTGTGGTCTCAGTCCCGATAACGAAACCGGCGGCAGTTCTGAAATACTGGATGATTGGTATGAATAGTCTTCCGTCTGAATAGTCATCCTCGTTTTCAAAACCGGGGGTGGAAGGGAATCAGATCACCGTGAATGAGAAGGGAACAGTCTGCACCTTCTCTCTGAGTCCACGGTATAAATCACCTAAACTGTTGCTTATAGTGGAGTGGGGCGTGTGTGTGTGTGGGGCGTGTGTGTGTGTGGGGGTGTGTGTGTGTGTGGGGGGGGGGGGAATCTGCGCAACACCACATAATCTAAAACAAGTTCACCACTGAAATGTGCTTAGTGTGTGAAGAGAAAATTCTGTTCCATAAATAGCGGTGTAATTGTTTAGAGAAGAGAAAGAGGTGGAGAAAGAGAGAGAGAGAGAGGCAGAGAGAGAGGCAGAGAGAGAGGCAGAGAGAGAAAGAGAGAGAAAGAGAGAGAAAGAGAGAGAAAGAGAGAGAAAGAGAGAGAAAGAGAGAGAGAGGTGGGCGGGGGATGTTGGTTTACACTCTAAACTTAACAGTAAGTTCCTCATGTCACAGCAGGTCAGACAATGCTTCCAAGCTGAGCTATGTGTGTCGGTGTGCTGCCAGTGGCCTGGGAGGTTGTGCTCTTCCTCTGAATGGAGAACACATTATTCCACTTACCAGTCCATTACACTCTCCTGACTGGCTTTCAAATAGTGACTGGCTTTCTGTTGCTGGTGTCTGCTCCGGTTTTTTTGTTTTGTGTTTGACTTGGATGAATCACGGAGTAAGATTTAGCACCCTACTTAACAAATGTTAGATCTGCGAAGCTTCAGAATCTGCTTGCACTTATTGAACTCAACCTTATTTTCAAGAATTTTAAATAGTATACCATGCTAGTTTGGTGTATGTAATTGTTTTGGGGGTGCATTGTGACATGCATAACTCAGGGGTGAATATGAAGCTGTTGCCATTGAACTGCCTTCCGACCTTAATCTTTTTATTCACTCTTCTTGCTCAGTAACAACAGATGTCTGGCATTTTTTGCTTGTCAGATTCCTAGTTGACTGCACCTGGTACTGTAGATTTCGTGCAAGGAGAATGTTATGGTTGACTCCAAACGGTCAGACAGTGTGTCATGATCGAGTGCAGCTGGAACAGAGAGATGCCTCTAAGGCAGCTCGAAATGAAAGTGGCATTAAATTAGACACCCTGACGTTACCTGGCTTGATGTAGTGCAGATATCTAGCTGGTGCTCACTGGAAATAGCCCTGGTCACGAGAAGATTGGACGCTTGATTACAGCGTCGCAAAGGCCTCTCACCTAATGTGTGAAAAGCTGGTTCATCCATGCTTACACTGTCTGTGAAATGTAATGTTTTCTTTGAGATGATGTTGCAGTCACGTGGCATCCTATCTGTCTGACCTTATCTTCAAATGCCACTCATTTTTACCCTTCGCAAAAGTCACATTTGATCAGACAAACTCCTGCACTGTTCTATATTCTAGATATTCTATATTCTACTCCTGTGCTTTGATCCTTGAAGTTCACGCGTACCTTTCTCACACATATTTTCCATCAGCAACAGAACACATTATCCGTAACAAAGGCTTTAGTAATATGAACACAATGCTCATTCTGTGGTGCCTGTTTTTCAATGTGTCACTGCCTCCTAATTGAAAATCTTATGTGAGTGACACCTAGTTTAAGAAGCCATTCAATTGACTAATTCAGATTATGTCCTGTAAGCTGTAACTTCTTAGATAACGTGATGAATAAGGTTTTTTTTAACAGGGAGTGACTGTCTGACTGGAAAGAGCACACCACACACACACACACACACACACACACACACTCTCACACACGTGCTCCATAACAGTCTCCAGCATGTTTAGGACACAGTTGTGGAACTTGTTACACAAAAGGGGAGATGGTGGAGGGGGGCTGGGGGGCCCAGGGGTTAATGGGGTCTGGCGGCGAGACTGATCCTAACCCTGTCACTATGCGGGGCTCACCAGGCCTAGACCAGGATTTATGGAGAGGTTTCATTAGAACTCACCGGCCAAAGGGCTGCTTTTGTCTGGGGGGTCGAGGCCTTCAGCTGGTCCCCAATAGACATGAATAAAAATGGAGGCGCTTCCTAGGATGCAGATATGGGGCAGATGTCACAAGTTGCTCCCCATCCCGTCTTGTTTGTCCTCCCCTGATCCCACAAGAGATCAATACTGCACTATAGCCTGCACTGATTAGAGAGGCACAGTGTAAAAATGAGGGGGTAAAAATGTCAGTCACAGCTTTTACGGCAACGGAGAAATGACTCCCAAAAACCCGGGCCTAAAAGCACTCCATCAAATGCTGAACGTGTCGTGTAAACCTTGACTCAACACCACTGTGTTGTGAAGTGGGAAGAGGTTTTTCTTAAGTGCTGAAAGTAGGCCGGACTGCAGACATTAAGATGATTTGAACCCCTCCCCCCTTTTTTTCCCGTTGCAACTGTCTCTGGTCGCTCCTCTCTGGCTCAATGAAAACAAAAGGCTGGAGAAACCATTTCCTCATGTAGTATGGGGGTGTAGAAACTCCCCTTATCTTCCACCACACAGTTTCCTGTTGTAGTGCCATGCGATGGAGACAGACACGAGTAGATAAAGTCTTTGTTCGGAGGGGTGATTGTGTGCAACGGTCCACAACGCTAGTGTCAGGTAGTTTGTCCTTGTTGGCTCCAGTGTTGGAGGTTGCCTTGTGATGTGGCTGTTGGGTGGCCCCAAATAAACGGTTGTCAATTTCAGTTCTCTCTTCTAACCTTTTGGTGTTGTCGACCTTTGTTTGTCAAGGCGCAGTCGTTACCGTACTGCACATATGGATCTTGTTTTTCCCTACCCTCTAATTAGTCATTAGTCATTTCGAAGGAATTTATTATTATTATTTTTTTATACCGTTGTGCTCGTCGCAGGACAATCCTCACCAACCGGGGAGACATTTTCTGATAGTTTTGTACTGTGACTGACTGTATGGTCAGTCAGTGAGACACGTACAAACATACAGCGAGACACACACACACACACACACAGACGATTAACAGAGATTAGAGATGGCTGTGTGGTAAGTGATTCACTTGACTCTGTTACGCAACACACATGACAGCGTTTTAGGACATGACTCTTGTTTGTGTGAGGGCTGGAGCTGGGGGTGGAGCTATATTTAACCTTGTGATTAGCTCGACAGGGAAGCCTGTATGAATGCTAATGGTCTGGAGTTTATCCTAAATTAGTGGGCCTGTGTGTGTGTGAAGGTACAGTTTTGTTTTTCAGTGTCTGGTGTGAATGTATTGGTCTGTGAAGGGACGTGGTGTAGATTTACGTAGGGGGGATTAGGTGACACAGTAAAAGGTATTTACAGGTTCAGTAACAGATTATGATCTGTGCTGGGTTGCATGCAAATTGCGTTTCATTCATTGTTTGTGTAAGCCTATATTTAGCAGCCGTGCGCGATAACACCCACACGACATACATGCATGCGGCTCTCGTACGCTTTGCCGTCGGCAGTAAACCGAGACACCCTGGCAGGGGCTGTAGCTGCCATACAGAAGAGTATTTTCAAAAC
Organism: Hypomesus nipponensis; assembly: GCF_054491055.1. Classification (NCBI taxonomy): domain Eukaryota; kingdom Metazoa; phylum Chordata; class Actinopteri; order Osmeriformes; family Osmeridae; genus Hypomesus; species Hypomesus nipponensis. The sequence continues at coordinate 7,309,240 of NC_140384.1, read as the reverse complement.
TGCTGAATAATGGATCAGTGAAGAAGAACCAGGTCAGTCTGGGGGAGAGGGGACAGCAAAGAGCTCTTCTCCCTCTTATACCCCTTCCCCTTAGGGCATCATGATGTCAGAGCATCCCCCTCCTGTTCTGGAGGCGTGAACAGGGAGCCTTGAGGTCCAAGCCTCTGGCTTTGTATTCCCGTCTAGATACGCGGTGCTGTTACCGTGGCGTCCCGGTGGAGCTGTTGCGGGCGTTTGCGTCGAGAGAAGGCCGTCAGAGTGGCTGTGTGTGGGTGTGCGAGGAGAGCGCTAGCTCTTGACTACACCAGTGTGTTTTGGTGGAGTGCCCGCGCCTCCATGGTTACGGGGCTGTTGAGGCCTAGTGTGAATGCCTCGCCTCCGGACCCTACCATAATACCTCCAAGTCTGGGCCTGGGAGCCGGGAGGGGGAGGGGGTAGGAGGGTCTTATGTAACCCAGAGTGGCTAGCTCAGGCTGGGGCGGCGGAAGCGCGGGAACAGGCAGGAAATCTAATATGTGCTTTGCCTGGGCTCCACAACCTAGATACAGCTGCAGGACTAACTGGAACCACATCTGGAGAGACTGGCTAGCCTCGCACTGTTATCTCTCATCATTTGTTTGGGACATCCTATCCCGATTATGTTGTATGATTCATTTAGATAGAAAGCCATTTTGATAAAAATCTCTCCACGGAGTTTAAACCAATTTTGCCCAGGTGTAAAGGAGTCAGGACTCAAAAGAGGCCAATAGTTCCATCTTCTGTTTATGTAGCATTGGACGTGTTTACAATCCCACCTTCTGTATGGGACAAAACCTTCTATTAAAGGGACCTTCACCTACAAGGACTCTGAAGTCATTGACCCGATGTTTAATCGAAAACACTGCTGAGAACTCTGTTTTGTGCGAGCTAGCATGCATGACCTCTGAGGCTTGCGGTAGGGTTAAGGTACGATTGGATTGTATCATGCTGTAATGTGAGGTGTCACGTTCTGTGCTGGGTGTTTGTGTTGTGGTTTGATGTAAGGTTCATATCCTTTCTGAGAGTTGAGCAGAGGTTAGCCCGACTAGGTGTGCTGCAGGTTTTGTAAGTAACTAATCGAGTTGTTGTTGAGCTTAAAATTGGTGCTGGCTGTGTTGACTGACCCACTTCAAGCCTTCTTCCTCGCAGTGGAACGCAGTGTTAAACTCGTGATGTGAAATGGATTTTGGGGTGGGTACGTGTGTCGCAAGCCAGCAGACGCACTCAATCTTTATCTCACCCATTTAGTCTCTCGAGCTTCTATTTAATACCTGACATTACGGCTTCATTTCCTCTCCACTCATCAGTCATTGATTTAGTTTCTCGCCTAGTTGGCCAATAGGACCTCATTATTTGACATTTCTAATATGCCAGAAGGTCTGCAAATGATTATTGGATTTAAGGATTTTTGGCATTCCTTTCATAATGTGAAAGTTGTTCTTTTTTGGAGGGGGCTGGCTGGCTGAAAGGAGACTGGCTGCAGGCCAGCTAATATTGAGGAAAGCCTTCGGTTATTTTGTTTAGCCTGCGTGTGATGATGACCAATCGCTGTCCACTGCCCTCATTCTTATTCATCAAAACGGTGCACAGGCTATGATGCATGGAATGCTTTGAAAATTGGAATCTGGCTTAATGAAAGCAGTGTTCTCAGTTCCAGATTTGTTTTCTTTTTGGGACTTAAAAATAAATAAATATATATACATATATATACATATACATATATATATATATATATATATATATATATATATATATATGTATATATATGTATATATATTTATTTATTTTTAAGTCCCAAAAAGAAAACAAATCTGGAACTGAGAACACTGCTTTCATTAAGCCAGATTCCAATTTTATATATATATATATATATATTTTATATATATATATAATTTTACAGATCTCTGCTTTGGGCTCAATTTGGGCACGATTTTTTATGCAAAACCTCGTACCAAGGCCACTAACGTCAAACAGGTCTGCACCTGCAGGATGTAACTTCTCTTCCGCTGACTGCAATATACACCTCTGCCTAATGTTGATTTGTTTGGATACCCTTGTTTGATGTTGTTCAGAGGAAGAGAGAGCTTAATGCCCAGTGGGGCTATTGGGGGAGGGGAGCAGAGTGGTTTGTGCTGTTCCCTTCCTGACGCTAACCTACTGTAAATGCAGAGTAGTTTCCATTCTCCTGCTGCCAGTTGTGTTTTACTGGATATGGTGCTAACACTGTATCCTCTCTCTCTGTCTCTCTCTCTCTGTCTCTCTCTCTCTCTCTCTCTCTCTCTCTCTCTCTCTCTCTCTCTCTCTCTCTCTCTCTCTCGCTCTCGCTCTCGCTCTCGCTCTCGCTCTCGCTCTCGCTCTCGCTCTCGCTCTCTCTCTCTCCACTGTGGTTCTGATTAGCTGGCTCTTGGCATCTTCCCCTCGTGAAGTTGGCTTGGAGGAATAGCTTTGCTGAAACAAAGAATAGGGATTTATAAACATCTTAGGCCTCTCCCACATAGAAATGCCTTCAAGCTTATGAGAGACTTGAGGCTTGTACTAGACTGTAAGTGATAGACCATACAGTGTTCTAAGTCTTTGCTCCATAACTATGCCAGATCCATTTGCTAAAAAACAAATGGTCCACTTCGAATGGCTTTGTGTTTCCATGGTGTCTGTTTTTAGGCCCAGTGCTTTTACCATCCAGATTGACCTTCCTCCTGCTCTCTGACCTCAGGGCACCTCTAGGGGCCCCTGCTCTGAGGCTTCAATAGATTAATTGCATGGCTTTGTTTTCACGTCAAAGGCGAGGGAGGGAGGGAGGGAGGGAGGGAGGGAGGGAGGGAGGGAGTCTGAGAGCGACCAGCTAACTGGCTCTGCGAGTCAATTCCTTATTGGGCTTTCGGCCTGTAGTTCTCTGAACACTGCCAGTAACCAGCTGTGGAAAGAATTAAAGAATAAGGTGTGACTTCATGTTTTATTTGTCACGAAGCTATTAAAGGGGCTGGCTGTAGTAAACAGCATACAACTAGACTTGTGACTCCTGGTGTCGTGGTATGGCTGAACCTCCAGCAACAAGACGACAGGTAAAATGTGGATGTGCTGTTTTTCTTGTAAAATGTAGTCAGCGCTTTGGCCTCATCGTTTAGGATTCAGAAGGAATAACTGATACTGTAAAGTGGCGTTTGAAGTGGGGAGGGTGTGTGTCACAATGTGTGCTTTGTGTGGCCTTTTCAGAGAGGGAGGGAGGGGGGGAGGGGGGAGGTAGAGATGGAGGGAGAGAGGGAAAGAGGGAAAGAGGGAGAGAGGGAGAGAGGGAGAGAGGGAGAGAGGGAGAGAGAGACTTTGCCGGGGCTCTTTGGTAATGAGGATCCAGAGAAGATAAATCCTTATGAGAGCTGACAGGGTGCCACATTCCTGGTCTCCCAGTCCAAGCACCCCCCCTCCAAACCTCCACTTTACACACTTCCAAAGCTGTTACCAAACCCACAACTGAGGGGCCCGGTTCTGTTCACTCATCGGCCTTCTCACCGCGGTGAGAACGGAGTGGAGAGCCCGCTTATCTGTCCGATACCGAGCGACAGCAGGCAGGATACGACCACTTCCTATTGACAATACTGTTCTCACAGCAATCCATAGAAGTGGGCTTTCTCATTCAAAAGCTGGCACTATGACAAAAAGATTGTCAAAGCCTCAAACTTTATACATGTTTTTCTTTTGAGAGAGAGCTTGACTGATTTAGACACATAATGTGATTGACACTCCTTTAAGAAGACTTCCAGTCGATTGTTTGCGATCGTACTCCTACTGTGCGTGACTTCCCAATACGCATACCACCACACTATGTATGTGTGGTACCTAGCATGCTAAATAGAATGGCAGCATGGGTAATGGGATGCTCGTCGTCTGAGGAGACTCTGAGAGCTGTCGGTGTGTGTGTGCTGTGATAGCTGAGCGCTGCATGAGATTTACTCATCCCTAAATAGAGAAGAGGGAGAGGAAATGTAGGCTAGAGTAGAGTCCTTGGCTCACTGTAGCTTCGGAGTGGAGTTGAGGAGCGAGGGAGAGGCAGAGCGCAGAGTGAGTGGGGAGAGGCAGAGGAACGGAGGTAGTGGGGAGAAGAAGAGGAACAGAGGTGGTGGGGAGAGGCAGAGGAACAGAGGTAGTGGGGAGAGGCAGAGGAACGGAGGTAGTGGGGAGAGGCAGAGGAACAGAGGTAGTGGGGAGAGGCAGAGGAACAGAGGTAGTGGGGAGAGGCAGAGGAACAGAGGTAGTGGGGAGAGGCAGAGGAACGGAGGTAGTGGGGAGAGGCAGAGGAACAGAGGTAGTGGGGAGAGGCAGAGGAACAGAGGTAGTGGGGAGAGGCAGAGGAACGGAGGTAGTGGGGAGAGGCAGAGGAACAGAGGTAGTGGGGAGAGGAAGAGGAACAGAGGTAGTGGGGAGAGGAAGAGGAACGGAGGTAGTGCGGAGAGGCAGAGGATCAGAGGTAGTGGGGAGAGGCAGAGTGAGTGGGGAGAGGCAGAGGAACAGAGGTAGTGGGGAGAGGCAGAGGTAGTGGGGAGAGGCAGAGGAACAGAGGTAGTGGGGAGAGGCAGAGTGAGTGGGGAGAGGCAGAGGATCAGAGGTAGTGGGGAGAGGCAGAGGAACAGAGGTAGTGGGGAGAGGCAGAGGAACAGAGGTAGTGGGGAGAGGAAGAGGAACAGAGGTAGTGGGGAGAAGCAGAGTGAGTGGGGAGAGGCAGAGGAACAGAGGTAGTGGGGAGAGGAAGAGGAACGGAGGTAGTGGGGAGAGGAAGAGGATCGGAGGTAGTGCGGAGAGGCAGAGGATCAGAGGTAGTGGGGAGAGGCAGAGGATCAGAGGTAGTGGGGAGAGGAAGAGGAACAGAGGTAGTGGGGAGAGGAAGAGGAACAGAGGTAGTGGGGAGAGGCAGAGGAACAGAGGTAGTGGGGAGAGGCAGAGTGAGTGGGGAGAGGCAGAGGAACAGAGGTAGTGGGGAGAGGCAGAGGAACAGAGGTAGTGGGGAGAGGCAGAGGAACAGAGGTAGTGGGGAGAGGCAGAGGAACAGAGGTAGTGGGGAGAGGCAGAGGAACAGAGGTAGTGGGGAGAGGCAGAGGAACAGAGGTAGTGGGGAGAGGCAGAGGAACAGAGGTAGTGGGGAGAGGCAGAGTGAGTGGGGAGAGGCAGAGGAACAGAGGTAGTGGGGAGAGGCAGAAGAACAGAGGTAGTGGGGAGAGGCAGAGTGAGTGGGGAGAGGCAGAGGAACAGAGGTAGTGGGGAGAGGCAGAAGAACAGAGGTAGTGGGGAGAGGCAGAGGAACAGAGGTAGTGGGGAGAGGCAGAGGAACAGAGGTAGTGGGGAGAGGCAGAGGAACAGAGGTAGTGTGGAGAGGCAGAGGAACAGCGGTAGTGGGGAGAGGCAGAGGAACAGAGGTAGTGGGGAGAGGCAGAAGAACAGAGGTAGTGGGGAGAGGCAGAGGAACAGAGGTAGTGGGGAGAGGCAGAGTGAGTGGGGAGAGGCAGAGGAACAGAGGTCGTGGGGAGAGGAAGAGGAACGGAGGTAGTGGGGAGAGGCAGAGTGAGTGGGGAGAGGCAGAGGAACAGAGGTAGTGGGGAGAGGAAGAGGAACAGAGGTAGTGGGGAGAGGCAGAGGAACAGAGGTAGTGGGGAGAGGCAGAGGAACAGAGGTAGTGCGGAGAGGCAGAGGAACAGAGGTAGTGCGGAGAGCTAGAGTAAAGGAGTAGGGTGAGTGAGTTCATTCGCAGCGTTGGCAGTGAGCCAGCGGCTTGCCTGTGGGTGTCTGTAGCGTTGCCAGTGCATGTGTTTAGCCTCCTGTCTGGAAGGCCTCGATCGCCTCTCTGTTTATGTCAAAGCTCTTTCATTGTATTGGCTTACTCGACTTGATTCATATTTTTTTTTTGTTGTTCTCTCTCTTTCTCTGAAGGTCTTGTGACTCACTTTAAACCTGTTTTCCTCTATTGTCTTCTCGCTCTGTCGCTCTGTTCTCGGTTTCTCCCTCTCCTTTTCTTTGTATTTCTCTCCCTCTCCATTTCGTTCGCTCTTTTCCTCTTTGGATTGCTTTATTTTTCGCTCTCTCGTTTGCTAACTCTCTTTCTCTCTCTCTCTCTCTCTCGTGCTCAGAGGCGCTCTGGAGGTTTATCAAAGGGGGGCCTCGGAGGAGGAAAGCTTATCTCACCCTCTTTGTCTTCTTGGCCTCCTTCTGCTCTTTGTTGAGCTGTTTCTTACACAACGTCTGTGCGGTGTAGCCGAGATGTGTTTCACATCAGGTTCATCCAAGCGCCGTTTGAACCTTAAACTATGCCCCCCCCCCCAACATGGGATTTGGTTTGATTAAACTCCCATAAAGATCATTGTTTGTGGGCAGTTTTTGAACATCATAACTGATGTTTAAATTGTTAGCGCGTGTGTGTGTGTGCGTGTGTGTGTGTGTGTGTGTGTGTGGGGGGGGGGGCTGCATGGTTAAAATCAGCAAGGCACTCCCATCCATGTTAGGTTGGTGTGAGGCCCAGTGTGTCAGTCTCGTGGCGTCTCCCAGCTCATGTTGACAGTGCTTCTCTGTTCCCTCACCGGCAGGAGGAACAACCCCCAAGGCTTTCACAACCGGGGATTTTTTTTTTTGGGGGGGGGAGGGGGGGTTCAACTGTGAAAATAAAATAGCACTTTGTGCTTCTGATGGAGAGACAGGAAGGAAAGTCAGATACTGACGCTCGTTGTGTTGACAAACAGAGCCGAGGAAAACGTAGAGAGAACGGAACGAAAAGCAGATGAAGATGGCCTCCTTGTAGAGGGTTAATCCTCTCACGATGTGTCCTACTATTTCATCAACTGTTTTGATAGTGAAAGAGTCTCTGGCCTGTTCCCCTTTTGCGTGCATAGAAACGACTCGCCGACGATATTCCTCCCCGTACTATTTGGAAAGATTTGCGACGGCTCTGGAAATGGGCTCACAGCCTCTCCGGATGGATGAGTGCGTGTGTGACTCTGTCTTCAGTTGTACTGGGGAGTGTTGTTGGCCTGTGTCCCGTCCCTCTGGAGGGCACAGGCATGTGGGAAGGGAGCTCAAGCTGCTCCTAGCACAGGCCCAGTCTGTACAGTGGCCCTCCATGTGTGACACACTCACACACACACACACACACAACGGTGAAACCTGAGCTACGAGAGCTTCAGGGTCATCATTCCTGAGAGGCCCAGGGAAATGGCAAGTGTCCTAATGCCTGTTTTGGCAGGGAGTCGATCCTGGGAGTTGATCCTGGCCACATGAGGGGAGAGCAGGCGTAGCCACTACTATCAAAACACAGTTTGGTGGAATATCACTGTGAATGTGTGCTCAGACATAAGAAGCATAGTCCTCCTCTCCTTTCAACGTTCCGGCGCAAAATGGTGCCAAAGTTCCACAGCCGGTCTCTCTGGTGGATGGGCCGAAGGGAGGAGAGCTGGTGGTCATTTAGGATTTCCAGGCGTTTTGAGTTCAGAGTTTGACCCTTGAGTGAAATCAAACTGTTCTTCTGAGTGTCTTGTTTGCGTTTGTAAGTTCTTGATCCGATATTGTGCTCCAGTAGTACTTGTTGGCACTTGTATCGGGGCCGACGCAGCATGGTGAACACTCGTATCTGGTATTGGCATCGCAATTTAACGCTTCCAACTCAGAGTAAACTGACGTATAATGATGCGGCCTGTGAACTTGCTGGGAAACTATCAGCGGAGCTAATTATAGGAGAGCTGATGCCCCGAGAGTATCGGGGTAGCAAGGCAGTCCCACTCCCTCCTACGGCTTCCACAGCTCCGCTAATGTCTCTCAGCTTCGCGTGCTGGTGTTCAGCACATCTTCTCAAGCTGTTAATGAGAGGAAGGAAGTGACTTACGTGCGAAAGAGAAGATATCGCTCGGAAATATTTCCCCTCGCGTTTCCCTCCTGCCAAGCTAGACACGCTTTGGTAGTTGTCAGTTAGACTGAATGCTTTGTAGGTGGCCTAGTGGCAGTTTTTTGTTGTTGAAACATTTCAGTTTCGAATAATGATTCGAAACTCAACAGAAACCCCCCCACCCCTCCCCAAAGGTACTCATATCAGTACAGGACATCAGCCAATACTTTCGTATTCCAAACAAAATATTGGTACTCGCATCGTCCTTAAATAAGAGGGTATTGGTGCACCGCTCTTGCAGCAAACAGTCTCCTCCTCACATTTCAACAATACATTCTCTACCAACAATTTGTAATCAGTGTGAAACTGTAAGAGGATTAGACCTCTCTTGTTCCTCTTGCCTTTTTATAATAACTTCTTCACTCGTGTGAAGGATATGCCATCTCATCCCTCGGCTTATTCCAAGGGGACTGTGGGGGTGTTGGAAAACCAGACGGCACTGGCTCCACTACTTCACAGTGAAATATGCATATGCAGCTTATTCCTAGGAGTGCACACACGGCCGTTTGGTCCAGCGTCCTTGGAGTTCAAACTTCATTCGCGTCGGAAGATCATCCAGGTCTCAACATATCATAGAATTATTGATGGCTCCTGGAGATCCCTGTCAAAGCCCTGGTGCATGTCTCAGTATCAGACTGGCAGGCTGGGTGCTAGAGGGAGCTGTCCGGAGAGTGCATGTGTGAGGAACAGAGGGTGTGTGTGTGAGTGTGTATCCGAGATGGAGGGGGGAGGGCGGAGGGGGAGGGGGGGGGGGAGGGGGGGGTGGAGGAAGATCCGGCTGAGGCTGAGCAGGTGCTGGGTGACTCTTCAAGCAGGAGTGATAGTTAAGCTAACAGCTGCAGGGGCAGTGAGGTGCTGACACTATTATATCCGCACACACACACACACTTTGGTGCAGTGAAGCTGGCCCACGCAAAGCAGCATTGTATCCCTGCCAAACACAATGCAAGATGTTGATTGGTCCCTACGAATACGATATCCGTGTCTAGCGCTCTACGGACCTTAGTCTTACACGAGCCCAGCTCCGGATAAAACTGGTTCGTGGAGATGTTGTTTTAAAGTGACTTTGACCTCAGTCTCATCTGTGCATTCTTCTTCTTCTCCCTCTTCCTCCAACAGCCGCTGGCTACGAGACACAGCCCATGATGCACGCTCCTTCCTCTGCAGCCCCACCCACTTCCTGTCTGTAGAGGAAGCGGCCGCCCCCAGCATGTCGTCGCACCCCCAGTCGGTGCCCCAGGGCCGGAGGGCCGCGGATACCCGCCACCTGCCCAACCCTGCTTCCCTCCCTCTGCAGCTGGCCCGGGCACACACGGTAAGGGTGCTGCCCCGCCCCTCCTGGGCCAAGCGGTCGGTCAGTCAGTCAGTGCAAAGAGGTTTAAACCGCCGCTTCAAGCTGGCTAGCACCGCTACGAACCGTGGCAGTGTGACCCAGGCGTCGAGAGGTCAGGGGAGATTTTGTCAACAGAGCATTACTCTGCACCAGCGGAGCGGCTTTGACCCCCAGAGACCTGCGTTGGGTGTTTTTCCAACAGTAACATTCCTGGGCTACAGTGTTGTGGACACAGCTCTCCACCTTTTGTTAGACGGACCAAGTTAAAAGTTCATGTTGCAACCCCCTTTGTCGGGAGTCGCATGTGAAGGACTCCTCTATTGTGTCCACCCTCATCTCCCAATTATCCAGGGGCCTAGGGAAGGTGGATGAGAGAAGGAAGTATGGCTGGGCTCCTGGGAGCTGGCCCATAACATCTACTGTCTAAGCTTCCATTTGTGGTGTCCCGTGTTGAGAGTTTCTATAAAAACAATGCAGAGGCTACCTCAGTCTTTTGTCGCTTTTCCCTGTTGCAGGCATTCCAGGGGGTTCCAGGCGTAGGTGGATACTAGGGATGCACCGGCTTTTCATAAAGAGAGAAAGCCCCTCAGTGGCCAGATTTCGGTCTCGTTCGATCTAGCCATTATCACAGCAAAGGGAGATCATGTCAGCGGTGTTGAAATACTTCTACGTTTCTGATAAGGACATCATATTATCATATTTGTAATCTGCGGTGTTTGTTCAATTGAAATTTCAGGAGGGGGTATGGTGCCCAAATTAAAATGTATTGAAAAGCATAATATTATAGAATAAAAAAACTGTGTGTATCACTGATGGGACAGTCTGTAGTATTAGAGGCAGGTAGACCCACTGTGTGTATCACTGATGGAACAGTCTGTAGTATTAGAGGCAGGTAGACCCACTGGGTGCATCACTGATGGAACAGTCTGTAGTATTAGAGGCAGGTAGACCCACTGGGTGTATCACTGATGGGACAGTCTGTAGTATTAGAGGCAGGTAGACCCACTGTGTGCATCACTGATGGGACAGTCTGTAGTATTAGAGGCAGGTAGACCCACTGTGTGTATCACTGATGGAACAGTCTGTAGTATTAGAGGCAGGTAGACCCACTGTGTGTATCACTGATGGAACAGTCTGTAGTATTAGAGGCAGGTAGACCCACTGTGTGCATCACTGATGGAACAGTCTGTAGTATTAGAGGCAGGTAGACCCACTGGGTGCATCACTGATGGGACAGTCTGTAGTATTAGAGGCAGGTAGACCCACTGTGTGCATCACTGATGGAACAGTCTGTAGTATTAGAGGCAGGTAGACCCACTGTGTGTATCACTGATGGAACAGTCTGTAGTATTAGAGGCAGGTAGACCCACTGGGTGCATCACTGATGGAACAGTCTGTAGTATTAGAGGCAGGTAGACCCACTGTGTGTATCACTGATGGGACAGTCTGTAGTATTAGAGGCAGGTAGACCCACTGTGTGTATCACTGATGGGACAGTCTGTAGTATTAGAGGCAGGTAGACCCACTGTGTGTATCACTGATGGAACAGTCTGTAGTATTTTAGAGGCAGGTAGACCCACTGTGTGTATCACTGATGGGACAGTCTGTAGTATTTTAGAGGGAGGTAGACCCGCTGGGTGCATCACTGATGGAACAGTTTGTAGTATTGAGGGAGGTAGAACCAATAGATTTGTGTCTCAAGGACGTGAGGCCTGGTGCTGTGTTTTAGCTGATGACTGTGATCACTGTGCTCATGACTGTGCTCCTGACCGTGCTCCTGACCATGCTCATGACTGTGCTGATGACAGTGCTCCTGACTGTGCTGATGACTGTGCTGATGACTGTGCTGATGACTGTGCTCCTGACTGTGCTGATGACTGTGCTCCTGACTGTGCTGATGACTGTGCTCCTGACTGTGCTCCTGACTGTGCTGATGACTGTGCTGATGACTGTGCTCCTGACTGTGCTCCTGACTGTGCTGATGACTGTGCTGATGACTGTGCTCCTGACTGTGCTCCTGACTGTGCTGATGACTGTGCTCCTGACTGTGCTGATGACTGTGCTGATGACTGTGCTGATGACTGTGCTGATGACCGTGCTGATGACTGTGCTGATGACTGACTGTGTTTCAGGAGGTGGGCCTGGTGGACTACCACCCTCATGTGAGGGACTACAGCTCACACCTGGCCCAGCCACACCGTCGCAGGCCCTCTCTGCTGTCTGAGTTCCAGCCAGGGAATGAGAGGTGAGTCACACACACACACACACACACATGTACACACACACGTGCAGCTCTACTCTCCCTAAGCAGCTACTTAATTAACCCCAGGTCACCTTAAACCACAGTCTAGAGTACAGGATTAGAGTTTAGTAACGTGTTATTTTGGCATCCTGAAAAAACAACCCCCCCCCCCCCCCCCCACAAAAAAACCCAGCTGTTCTGTTTTCTCTCGTGTTCCCGACCTCGTGCCTCCCTCCCCCCCTCTCCCCCTCCCCCCCTCCTCTGATTCAAACGTGAAACGGCGGTTTCCTCAGCCCTTGCCTTTGTCATCCGGTGTCCCAGCGCTGGGGGATGAAGGGCTGGAAGGTGCTGTGTTTCTGCCATCTTCAGCACATGGACAGTGGGACAGGCACAGCTTTGTATGTCCTCTCCCTCCCCAGAGACACAGATCTTGTACCTACCAAAGTGCTGTTTTATTTATATAGGCATGCTTTCTCTGAGGTTGAGTGCTTATGAATGATTAATGTGAATTCTATGAATTTTGCATGGCACACTGTGGATGCTCCAGTGCAGTTGTCTTCCCTTCGTTTCCCGCCAGTTGATTGGCATGGCAAACATTCTTTCATGTGTTAAACAAGGCAGGGGGAGTAAAAAGTGAACTGAAATGAATTTCAAGAGTTTCAACTGTTTTCTCAAGAGGCAGGCTGTAACTGGATACCAGCGAGCTCTGAGCAGGCAGAGCCAGGCTGGAAATGGCAACGGCTGACAAGACAGTTAGCCCCGTTGACCTCTGTTGCCAGGGGTAACCGGGGTCAAGCTAATCCCTATCACATTCACTATTCGCCGCCACACTCTCTTCCTTCGCTCCATTCGTCAAAGTGGATCATGTGTCCTGTCCATTTGGATTCCCTGTCGTCCCATTGGCTTATATTGGGCGGGCTGATGTCTAACTGCAGGGCCCTCCATGGCCCACCCTGATATCGAGTGAGTCATGCTAACGCTCAGATTGCTCCGGGGGCACGTAGGCAGACACCATATGGTGGCGTGCGTCGGTTTAGCGGCGCGTGGTTGTTGGTGCCCACGTCTATACGGATCAATCAGAGAGGATTACGGCCTCTTGGGGGTCAGATGGCTGAGCGGTTAGGGAGTCGGGTTATTAATCAGAAGGTTGCAAATTTGATTCCTGGCCGTGCCAAATGTAGTTGTGTCCTTGGGCAAGGTGCTTCACCCTACTTGCCTCAGGGCAATGTCCCTGTACTCACTGTAAGTCGCTGTGGATAAGAGCGTCTGCTAAATGACTACATGTAAATGCACTGCCTCTGCGCCACATCAGCTCGAGAGATTCAGCACGTCTCTGCGTCTGCCTCTCCATGCTCACGGAGAGAGACGCATCGGGATCGTCAGACGAGAGTTTGAGCCGGAGTGCTCTCTCTGTTCGTGGGGAGTTGGAGCGACTGTGGGACAAACTGCAGGAAGGTGTGTGAGGAGAAACTCTCCGACTGGCCAGAAGCCATCTGCTTCCAGTCAGCCAGCTGACTCTCTGCATCGTGCTCTGATGTGCCTCCTCAAAGCACATTCTCAGCAAATGAGCCAGTCCTTGACAGTCCACACTGATTTCCTGAACTGCTCTTCTGAAAGACTCCCTTCCACGGCGTGCTTTTGGTTAGCCATCAGGATTTCATTGTGTCCTCCCGTTGGGTTCGGGTAACATCGCAGGAAGCGAAGGTAGTCTTCTCCTAGCCCTCTCTACCCCAGCCCTCTGTACTCCAGCCCTCTGTACTCCAGCCCTCTGTACTCCAGCCCTCTGTACTCCAGCCCTCTGTACTCCAGCCCTCTGTACTCCAGCCCTCTGTACTCCAGCCCTCTGTACTCCAGCCCTCTGTACTCCAGCCCTCTGTACTCCAGCCCTCTGTACTCCAGCCCTCTGTACTCCAGCCCTCTGTACTCCAGCCCTCTGTACTCCAGCCCTCTGTACTCCAGCCCTCTGTACTCCAGCCCTCTGTACTCCAGCCCTCTGTACTCCAGCCCTCTGTACTCCAGCCCTCTGTACTCCAGCCCTCTGTACTCCAGCCCTCTGTACTCCAGCCCTCTGTACTCAAGACCTCTGTACTCCAGCCCTCTGTACTCCAGCCCTCTGTACTCCAGCCCTCTGTACTCCAGCCCTCTGTACTCCAGCCCTCTGTACTCCAGCCCTCTGTACTCCAGCCCTCTGTACTCCAGCCCTCTGTACTCCAGCCCTCTGTACTCCAGCCCTCTGTACTCCAGCCCTCTGTACTCCAGCCCTCTGTACTCCAGCCCTCTGTACTCCAGCCCTCTGTACTCCAGCCCTCTGTACTCCAGCCCTCTGTACTCCAGCCCTCTGTACTCCAGCCCTCTGTACTCCAGCCCTCTGTACTCCAGCCCTCTGTACTCCAGCCCTCTGTACTCCAGCCCTCTGTACTCCAGCCCTCTGTACTCCAGCCCTCTGTACTCCAGCCCTCTGTACTCCAGCCCTCTGTACTCCAGCCCTCTCTACCCCAGCCCCAACCCTCCACCCCAGCCCCCTCTACCCGAGCCCTAGCCCTCACAGCTGCCTGGACGGCTGAGCTCCTGCAGAGGATGGTGGAGAGACGCTGGAGGCAGGGCGAGCGTGGCAGTGCTGGATGATAACACCCTGCTATCGCCACGCAAGATCGGTTCTCTGCTCACGACGGGGCCCCAGCCAAGAATCGACTAATGGAGCTGTTATTGTATCGTGTCACCAGACCACCTCTGCTCTACCCAGCCCCCCCCCCCCCCCCCTACCCCCACACCTCTGTTCCCCATTCCCACTCCTGACAGATCCTCCCCAGGGATCAGATTATGTTTCATGCATAAGCTTGGGGGAAGGAGGGGGGGAGTAATACAAAAAAAGAGAGCTTTCTGATGTGATTATGTAAGTGGCAAGTCTCTGTGTAAACCAGAAGAAGACTGTGTGTGCGTGTCTGACCGCGTTCGTGTACGCGAGAGAGAGAGAGAGAGAGAGAGAGAGAGAGAGAGAGAGAGAGAGAGAGAGAGAGAGAGAGAGAGAGAGAGAGAGAGAGAGAGAGAGAGAGAGAGAGAGAGAGAGAGAGAGAGAGAGAGAGAGAGAGAGAGAGAGAGAGAGAGAGAGAGAGAGAGAGAGAGAGAGAGAGAGAGAGAGAGAGAGAGAGAGAGAGAGAGAGAGAGAGAGAGAGAGAGAGAGAGAGAGAGAGAGAGAGAGAGAGAGAGAGAGAGAGAGAGAGAGAGAGAGAGAGAGAGAGGTTGGGGAGGGCGGCCTTCACAGACCATCTGGGTGTTCGTTTTTGGCACCTATTTTTCTTCGCAAACGCTGTTTAAGCAATTACACAGGAGAACGTCCACAATCTATCCACCCGTGTCAAGCTGTGACTCTCTCGGCATGCAGATTCAGCATTGCGTAATGCATCACTCGTGTGTCACCTCTGCATCCCCTGGCCTCTGGGGAGGGGACGTCAGACTGGGTCTCAGTAATTAGACCTAGCCCACCTCCACTGGCTCCCACCGCGTCGCATGTAGAGGTAATTACACCCAGCCCGCCAGCGCTGGCCAACAGCAGGGCAGAGCAGCGCTCCGGGCACGCTGGCACGGAACTCAACCACACAGTCGGCCATTGTGGCTCCGGACCAGCAATTATGGTTGTGTTTCCCCCAGCTCTCTTCTCTGCGCTTAGAAGCCACTTCCATTTGGAACTGGGCAGTTGTGTCACTGCTGCCCCCCCCTGGCACCAGCGCTGGGGGCTGGCAGAGAAGAGGCGTCCTCTGACCCAGCTCTCTTCCCATGGGGGGTCAGATGGCTGAGCGCTTAGGGAATCGGACAACCAATCAGAAGTTTGCCGGTTTGATGCGAAATGACGTTGTGTCCTTGGGCGAAGCACTTCAAGCCTACATGCCTCGTGGGGGAATGTCCCGGTACTCATGGAAGTCGCTCTGGATAAGAGCGTCTGCTAAATGTAAAATGTGGAAATGTTTCCAGCTCTGGGACCCTGCCCTCACCCAGGTGATCACACGTCCAGCTTGGACGCGCCCATGCGGACGCCCAGCCTCTGGTGAGGCCGTGGCCTCTGGTGAGGCTGGATGGTCTGGATCTGGGAGGAGGTTTCTATAGGAGGCTCCCTCCCAGGCTCCCTGAGGGGAACACTCTGGATGCCTGGCGTGGTTCGGTCCAGCGCCTCACAGGCAGCAGATCATGACCTATCACGTTACACCCCGACCTCCCCCCCTCCCCCCTTTCCCATCCATAGCTGTGGTCCTGTAATTGTTTGCATTCCAGCCCACCCACAGCTGCTCCGGCTCTGGGGTACTCGACTGGGGTGGAGAGAGGGGGGGGAGGAGGAGGAGGAGTGGAGAGAGGGGGGGGAGGAGGAGGAGGAGGGGTGGAGAGAGGGAGAGGGGGTGAGGGGTGCTGTGAGGGGTTCCAGACTCTGTTGTTGTGGTGTCAGGGTGGGCCTATTGGTGGGATAGCCAGCGGGAAGAGGACTTTGTTCCCTGTCGAAGCGTATCAGTTCCAAACTACGTTACACTGTAATCAATGAAGTGCATCAGCGTTGCCACGACTTGGCACTGTTTGTTTGGGTTGTGTTTGACCTCTGTTATACATTCCTGTCTGCTGGCAGATCATCCACTACCAGCTCTTAATATGTCTAGGCTCAATATTTACCCTTTATACCCTTATAATTAGGTCTTGATACGTAAAGGTTTGGGTTGCTTTGCCTCTGTTTGAATCGACTTTGTGTGGCTAAATCCTACTCCTACTTTAGGACTAGGCTTAACCCATGTCTGAGAAACTGGGCCACGATGTTTGATTTAGCATTGGAAGGGCCTAGGCCTATAGTTTAGTATCTTCCTGCTACATTTGGATGGGTTTAAACGTGTCTTATTAAGAGGAGCACAGCAGTCCTAGCAGTCCTGATGATTGACGCAGCAGTACGGAGCCATGGAGTGCGTCGCTCTCTCAGCTCTTGTTTAGACCGTACACCCCGGCCCTTTGAGCGGGAACACCTGTCCCCATGCCACAAGTCTTCTCTCAGGTGCTCTCTGCTCCTGTGGTGAACGGACGCCTCTTCCTGTCGCAGCACGCCGAGGTGTGAAGTAACACATTCTACTGTATGACGGGGGGGTGGGGAGAGGGGGGGGGGTGGGATGTTGGCAGGAAACACAGCACTGATCATCTCTCAATGTTCCTCCTCTCAGAACTCCTCTACAGAGTTAGCACATGGACTCTGTGGAGTTTCGGACC
>NC_140384.1:7260000-7287500 GCF_054491055.1 Hypomesus nipponensis | reverse complement strand
CAAACAAAAGCCCACTTAGTGTGTCGATGACGGGCATGTGTGAGTCATCCTCTTCTGCAGCCTGAGGCCGCTTCATCCATCCTCCTCCATCCCTTTTCATCCCTCCCTCCCTCCATCCCTCTCTCTCTCTCACACCATCCGTCCCTCTCTCCACCCCCCTCCACCTCTCTCTCCTCCCCCTCCTCTCTCCTCCCCCCTCCACCTCTCTCTCCACCCCCCTCCACCTCTCTCTCCACCCCCCTCCACCTCTCTCTCCTCCCCCCTCCACCCCTCTCCTCCTCCGCTGACATCTCCTCCGCAGCGGGGCCAAGGATCCAGACCCAGCCAGCCTGCTTCACTCCAGCAGATTAGCCGCTTGCATAACGCTCATTTGAACCGTTTAAAAATAACGCTGAACAAGACCAAAAGCTGGATCACACGCTCTCTCGTTTTAACGTGCTGTGATGTGTCAAGTCTCTCACCGCACACGGAGAGGAGGTGGCCTCACACGCACACAAACACACTCGCACGCAGGCCTGGCCACACACACACACACACACACACACACACACACAGGGATAGGTTGTCTTTGTGCTCCCTGGGAGCTGAGATGGTTACCCTCCTGAACATCTCACCAGATCTTTGTAATCAAGAGCCCGCTACTATGATCGAGTCCTTTATGCTTAAAGCCAATGCTCAAATAAATCACCCAGAGTTAAAACAAGCCCTGATGAACCCTAAAATAAACCTCTTAATTATTCCCATCCCTTATCCTTGAAGTCGACGCGATTCATCTTTAGAACGAGCGTCCCTCAAAAAGAGCCATGTTTTCTGAGATATGTGTGTGTGTGTGTGTGTGTGCGCATGACTGTTCATTAGTGTGTTTGAGAGTCTGGGAGACACTGACACAGGCCTCCATTACCCAGAGGACTTAATTACTGCAGCGCTGCCTTTACTATGGAGAGCCAGTGTGTTTGGGTCATGTGCCTATTAGGAGAACCCATATCATAGATCTCTCACGGAGAGGGAGAGAGGGGGAGGGAGGGGGAGGGAGGGAGGGGGAGGGAGGGAGGGGGAGGGAGGGGCTTTGTAGCCTGTAGGTCCCAGACCAGTCCTCTGAGATCCTCTCTAGTCTGGGGGGAACGTTGAGGCCAGCCTTGCCTCATTGTTCCTTAACCTGTAACTCAATAAGGCCGGCAAGGAGGGCTGTTATCCCAATCAGCTTTAAACAAACATTCGATTGAAAGCAACACGCCCCTCACACTCACCCAATCGGCATCCTCCTCTCCCATCAAGCGTTTCACCAGAGGGTACAATCTGGATCCTAAACCTTGTGTACGTCGCTTGCCAAGCCCCAGGACAGCAGACTGCAAAGACCATATGTTCTGTATCAACATCCATGTGATTCTGAGGCAAACCCATCTCTCCTCTCCCCTCCCTTCTCCTCCCCCCAGGAGCGAGGCAGCTCCATGGGGAAGCTGGAGCCCGTGTCCCCGGTGAGCCCGGCCCAGATGGACTCGGAGCTGGACCTGGTGCCGGCCCGCTTCTCCAAGGAAGAGCTCATCCAGAACATGGACCGCGTGGACCGGGAGATCACCATGGTGGAGCAGCAGATCTGCAAGCTGCGCAAGAAACAGGTGGAGGAGATGCTGGGGGCCGGGGGGGGGGGCCGGGGGAGGGGGGCTGTCTGTCTTTTGATGGCTAATGTGTGTTTTTAAAAAGAAATGGGGGGGGGGAAAGGAGGCACCACCAACTGAATTGTGGTATCTGAGTGATTCTTTGGTTGCCGTAGCGAGAGTTCCGTCACCCTGCTGCTCGGCAGCTGTGCTCCCTCTCCCTTCCTCCCTGGCTTTCCTCTTTTAGGAGAAAAGTAGGTTAAAAATATATAAGGCCATAAATAACAGCTCCCCCAGGGGGAGGGGAGGATCATGGCGGGGGTTTGGGAGGGGGGAGGGGGGGCTGGTAAACCACTCATATTCCTGCCTCGCCGCCTCGCCACCTCCCTCTTGGCCGCGTGCCACGTCATGTTTTATACAAAGTGCTCCGTGGTGCGGCTCTCTAAGTCACGACGCCCGCCCCACCTCCCCCCGCCCCCCTCCCAGACCCCACCCCCTCCCAGACCCCACCCCCTCCCAGACGCCGCCCCCTCCCCCACCCCAGCAAGCCGATATCTCCAGCCGTCCCCCCCTCCCGCCCATCCCCTGTTTGGCTGACACTCAAAACGCTGCCTAATAAATCTAAGCCACCTGCAACCAGTGGCACGGTCTGCGGGGGGCGGGAGGGGGCTGGGTCGAGGGCCGGACCGGGGCAACTGCAGCAGGAAGAGGGAGGCAGAGTGGCGAGGCCCCGCGAATGATTGAGAGGATAAGCTCTGCTACCTAGAAAAATAAATCGAGAACCCCCCCCCTCCTCTTCCCCTCCCCTCTGGTTCCCTCAACACACACTATGTTTTTTTATGGATGTTTTCTTTTTTTAACAGTGACCCCCATTCCCCTCCCCTCCCCCCTTTCATACTGCCTTCCTCTCCTCAGCTCCCTCCAAGCATTAAAACATCTGGAGCAATTAAGTGGTGTGGTAAAACTTTATTTAAAGAGTTCTGGCAGAGAAAGGGGGGGGGGGGGGGCCGGGGCTCAGGTTCCAGCCAGCCTGTGTTGTGTCAGCCAGCCTCAGGACTGCTGGTTTATTTTATTTTACTCCGTGGTGGGTTTCTGGGGGAAGGGGAAGGGGTGGGCTCTGGGAATGTGTGCTTATCCGGTTCGATTGTGGCACGGGATAATCCATCACGCTTCACTCTGCGGTGGAGCCCCTGGGAGCTCTGCCTCCCCACCCCACCCACCCCAGTAGAGGCCCAGGCTCAGGCCTCCCAGCAGTGGTTTGGGTGGTTGGGAGTGGTGGGGTAGCTGTAAGGACTGACTTTATTACAGATCACTTCACTACACGCTGACAGCCTATGGAGCCTCAGTCCCACCCACAACACACACACACACACAGTGTGTGTCTGACTGTGTGTGAGCCGGTCCCTCTGCCTGCAGGCGTGGTATTGAGCCAGCCAGGGTTCCTCTGCTCCCAGCCCCTCAGTGTGTGTGCTGCAGCTGATAGAGAGCCCTGGTGATGCCCAGAGGATCCAGCACTGATGTGCACTGATGGGAGATAGTGGATCTTTCTAGAAGGAAATTGACACCGTCATGGCTGTTGGACCATTAGGTGTGCACTGTTACCGCGGGCCCTGGGGCCTTTCTCTCCTGATCAGATCACGCCTGGAAAAGACACAGAGCAGAGAGAAGGGGGTCGGATGGCTGAGCGGTTAGGGAACCGGGCTATTAATCAGAAGGTTGCCGGTTTGATTCCTGGCCGTGCCAAATGTCGTTGTGTCCTTGGGCGAGGCACTTCACCCTACTTGCCTCGGGGAGAATGTCCCTGTACTTACTGTAAGTCGCTCTGGATAAGAGCGTCTGCTAAATGACTTAATGTAATGTAAATATAGAGAAGGGAAAGAGGGAGAAATAGTGGATGAGGCGGCAGGAGAAGGGCCCTGGCTGCCACGGTAACACACGGGGCCCTGGCTGCCACGGTAACACACGGGGCCCTGGCTGTCACGGTAACACACGGGGCCCTGGCTGCCACGGTAACACACGGGGCCCTGGCTGCCACGGTAACACACGGCTCCGGTCAGGCACAAAACAGCCGCACGATTCTCTGTCGGCGAGTGGGTTCTCCAGGGCCTGCGTTCCCCCCCAGTCAGCTCTCGGGGTGTGTTGTCTCCACAGCAACAGCTGGAGGAGGACGCGGCCAAGCCCCAGGAGCCCGAGCGCTCCATCTCCCCCCCGCCCAGCGAGGCCAAGCACCGCAGCCTGGTCCAGATCATCTACGACGAGAACAGGGTAGGTACCGCACACACACAGACACACGCGCACTGACACACACACACACACACCCCTGACACACACACACACACCCCTGACACACACACACCCTTACACATGCCCTGACACGCGCACACACTCCCTGAGTCACACACTCCCTGACTCACACACACAGTGTTCGTGCACACATGTCCACGATGGTTGAAATGAAGTGGTTCCCTCTCCTCTTCTCTTTGACTGTTTTCTTTTGTTCCCGCCCTCCCTCTCACCTTTCTCTCTCCTGTCTCTTCCTCCCTCGGCCTCTCACGCACACCCGCTCTCTCCACCTCACCTCTGTGTGGGTTAGCACTCCAGTCTGAATCACCTTGCATCTGAAATCAGCTCCACTTCATTACCCATGCAGCCGGCGAGTGTATTCATGACATAGAGAGAGGCTCCCCCCCCCCCCCCCCCATCTCTCCTGGGCTCAGTGTGTTCTCACTGGACTGATCTGAGCTTGTGAGCAGGAGAAGAGCTGTGCAGCTCTACATCCATGCATGGCTCACCCATGGAGACACCGTGTCAAAACATCAGACAGCCTGACTGCAGGTGTGGGCTGGAAATGGAAATTCACAGTGGGGGGGAGGGGGGGGGGGGGAGGGGGCGGGATCCAGCACAGTATTTGTGGGCTGCACTTCAGTTTGGGGCATTGGAGCTCATTCTGTTTGATGAGAACTAGCGGGATGCTGCTCTCACTGGTGATTATCAGAGCAAAAAAATATAATGTGTGGCGTGTGTGTGTGTGTGTGTGTGTGTGGTTGTATCATTAGGATGAAGGCCTGTCTTTTCCATCTCCCGCCTTAACCACACCTTGTAGAGAGAGCTGGCAGGTGGAATCAGCAGGTATTAAATCTCTTCACTGCAGCCTCTCATCTCTCAGCCCCCAGAAAAGCCCTCAGGTCTGATCAGATACTCTCTCTCTCTCTCTCTCTCTCTCTCTCTCTCTCTCTCTCTCTCTTTCTCTCTCTCTCTCTCTCTCTCTCTCTCTCTCTCTCTCTCTCTCTCCTCCCCTCCCTCTCTCCTCCCCTCTCTCCTCCCCTCTCTCTCTATCTCTCCTCCCCTCTCTCTCTCTTTATCTTGCTTTCGCTGCATTTTCTCCTCCTTTTAATCTCTGTTTCGCACACGCGCACCTCTTTCAAAGACTCCCTCCGTGCAACTACAGTACGCACGAATGGTTTGCCGCCTCGCGTGCCGGGCGTTGTACAGTGAAAGCAGAGCGTACAGTCTCTAGAACTTTGCAGAGCGTACAGTCTCTACAACCTTGCAGAGCGTACAGTCTCTAGAACCTTGCAGAGCGTACAGTCTCTAGAACCCTGCAGAGCGTACAGTCTCTAGAACCTTGCAAAGCATACAGTCTCTAGAACCTTGCAGAGCGTACAGTCTCTAGAACCTTGCAGAGCATACAGTCTCTAGAACCTTGCAGAGCGTACAGTCTCTGGAACCTTGCAGAGCGTACAGTCTCTAGAACCTTGCAGAGCGTACAGTCTCTAGAACCTTGCAGAGCGTACAGTCTCTAGAACCTTGCAGAGCGTACAGTCTCTAGAACCTTGCAGAGCGTACAGTCTCTAGAACCTTGCAGAGCGTACAGTCTCTAGAACCCTGCAGAGCGTACAGTCTCTAGAACCTTGCAGAGCGTACAGTCTCTAGAACCTTGCCTGAGAGCTCCATTTTCAACGCTCTTAGTCCACCTAGTGGCGGTCATACAAATGTATAGGAATATATGGCAGCACATTTCTTCCAAATGCACGGTCGACAGTCTTTCCTTTGTGTCGGTGTGTCAGGCCAAGACCCTGGTCTGCTTGACGAAGGCCGGGACCTCTGGCCATCTCTCCCTCCCCCTGTGTGCTGAGCAGAGAGCAGCAGACAGTAATGAAGGCAGCCCTCTGTTTGTGGGATGTAAGAGGAGATATCTCTCTGTAGATCGTTAATGCATGAGGTGTCTGGGGGGGGGGGAAGAAGAGACAGGACACGCTATAAAGTACCGCGTGGAAACATTGTTTTTATTCATTTTTGAAGAAGAAAATGGCTCAATTTGATCGTCGTATTCAGTAGAAGAGTGGTGTGGGCGAGACTTCCAGTGTGGACAACAAAGAGCCCAGCGAGCCAGTTCCTCTGGCCCCCGCCCCCGCCCCCGGGCCAGCCTGTAGACTGACCAGTCAGAGCTGAATCACGCCACAGCTGACCTCCTCCAGCCCGGTCCAGACCGGCCCGCTGCTCTCCAGGCGCGCTCATCTGAAAGCCTGGAAGTGTAAGGATGACTCATCCATGTCCCTGACCCCTGGAACACTTTCCACTTCCCTCCCTGTCACTAAGTGCTCCAGCCCTCAGCTGCACTCCCTACCCCCTCTACACTGCTCTCTCTCTCTCTCTCTCTGTCTCTCTCTCTCTCTCTCTTCTCTCTCTCTCTCTCTCTCTCACACACTCACAATCTCTCTCTTCTCTCTCTCTCTCTCTCTCTCTCTCTCTCTCTCTCTCTCTCTCTCTCTCTCTCTCTCTCTCTCTCTCTCTCTCTCTCTCTCTCTCTCTCTCTCTCTCACACACTCACAATCTCTCTCTCTCTCTCTCTCTCTCTCTCTCTCTCTCTCTCTCTCTCTCTCTCCCTCTCCCCCCCCCCTCTCTCTCTCACAGGGACCCACTCAGCCCCCCAGCCCAGACTCCTCACAGGGCTTTGGTTCCTTTTGGAGCTGGGAGTGTTTTCATTACCAGCTACAGTAATACTGTTTGAGATTTGCTATGTATTTTCAGGGGGTGTGTGTGTGTGTGTGTGGATATTTCCCCAGCCTCATTGTCTGGGCTGCCCTGGTTGTTGTCAGAGCAGTGCTCTCGTGTATTCAAGCACCTGGCTGTAATTACTCCAGCCTCGGCCCCCAACCCAGCCGGCCTCGTCCCCCGGCCCAGCCGGCCTCGGCCCCTGGCCCAGCCGGCCCCGGCCCAGCCGGCCTCGTCCCCCGGCCCAGCCGGCCTCGGCCCCCGGCCCAGCCGGCCTCGGCCCCCGGCCCAGCCGGCCTCGTCCCCCGGCCCAGCCGGCCTCGTCCCCCGGCCCAGCCGGCCTCGTCCCCCGGCCCAGCCGGCCTCGTCCCCCGGCCCAGCCGGCCTCGTCCCCCGGCCCAGCCGGCCTCGGCCCCTGGCCCAGCTGGCCTCATCCCCCGGCCCAGACGGCCTCGGCCCCTGGCCCAGCCGGGGTCAGGGGTGTCTCCCGTGTCGTCTGCCCCTGCAGGCTGGGTTAGGCCCCGGCGCGGGGACAGGTCCTGCTGGAGATCACGCCACTCAAACTGCTCACATGGCCGGTGCTAGCACCACGCACGGAAGACCGGAGGGGAGGGGAGGGGAGGGGAGGGGAAGGTAGTGAGGAGAGGGGAGGGAGGAGAGGGGAGGGAGGAGAGGGGAGGGGAGGGGAGGGAGGAGGAGAAGAGGAGAGAGAGGGGAGGGAGGAGGGGAGGAGAGGCGAGGGAGGGAGGGAGGGGAAGGAGAGGGGAGGGAGGAGGAGAGGAGAGGAGGAGAGAGAGGGGAGGGAGGAGGGGAGGAGAGGCGAGGGAGGGAGGGAGGGAGGGAGGGAAGGAGGGAGGGGAGGGGAGGGAGGAGGAGAGGAGAGAGAGGGGAGGGAGGGGAGGGAGGAGGGGAGGAGAGGAGAGGGAGGGGAGGGGAGGTCGAAGAGACAGCCTGGTTGTCCACTCATACTCAGCCAGCTCACACTGTCACGGGCCTGGGCAGCAGTCCCTCTGTGTGGCCACCGGGGGGCGTGTTTGACGTTCCTGGCTGGCGATGGCTGGCTGCCTTGGTGCTGGCGCGGCCTGTGCTGTTATTGGCCGGGATGAGAGGGCACTGGAGGAAGCCGGCTCTGGTCTGTCAAGGCTCAGCACACAGGATCAGCTTTGTCTCTCTCTAACAGTATCATGTCTCCAGCCAGCCCCCCCCCCCATTATTTCAGTAAGTAACTTCATCTGTTTGGCCAAGTATGATGGACAGGCAGCGTGTTTTTTCTCTCTTTTTTTGGTACCCACCCTTCCTCTCTCCCCTCCTCCCTCCTCCAGAACACTGCTCACAAAGCAGTCTCTGTGGCGGAACGCAGAGTCATTTTCAGTTTGTTTGCAGCTTCTGGTTTGAAGAGGGCTCCGGGCGAGTGTCCTTCCTCGATGGCAGAAAGGTTTGATGACGAGGATCATTAACGGGAATGTAACGGCGCGGGAGTAATGATCACATGACCTGTGGGCTCCCTGGGTGAGCCCGGGTGGAGGTGTGTGTGTGTGTGTGCTGGTGCAGTGTGTGTGTGTGTGGGGGGGATTGTTCGGCCGGTGTTCTGTATGTGTTCGGTGTGCAAACGTACGCCGGTGTGTGTGTGTGAACGGGTGTGTGTGTGTGAGAACGTCGGAACATTCACACCTGCACCTGAAGCTTGGAGAGAGGAATGATGCTTCACTTTGTCCCTGGCTGCTCTCACAAGACCCCCCCCCCCTGCACTACCCCCCCCCCCATTACACTATCCCCCCCCCCCCGCACTACCCCCCTTTGCACTCCCCCCCCACATCTCTCTCTTTCACTCTCTCTCCACTTTTCCGCTTGCTCTCCCTCTCACTCTCTTTCTTCTTTCTCCATCTTTTCTCCTTCAAATTTCTCCCTCCCTCCCTCCCTCCCTCCCTCCGGCAGCCACACTGCTGTGGTCACTGAGGGAAGTCGACTGAGATGGAAAGCAGGAGTGAATGTGGTGTCACTAAGGACAATCTGTCTGATCGATGAAGTGGAGCGAGAAGTACAGGCGGAGGGCAGAGTAGAGATGATGGAGCACTACAGAGAGAGGCAGAGAGAGAGGCAGAGAGAGAGGCAGAGAGAGAGGCAGAGAGAGAGGCAGAGAGAGAGGCAGAGAGAGAGGCAGAGAGAGAGGCAGAGAGAGAGGCAGAGAGAGAGGCAGAGAGAGAGGCAGAGGGAGAGGGAGAGGGAGAGGGAGAGGGAGGGGGAGGGGGAGGGGGAGGGGGGAGGGGGACACAGAGAGACACACACAAGTGGCAAGTCTAACTATAAATTGAGCTGAGTAGAGGTCATCTGTGGTAGACCCACACAGATGCTTGTATTTCCTTCTCCCCATCTCTCCTCCTCCTCATCAAGAGGGGTGTTGTCTGCCACAACCCAGGCTCTGAGCACGACACAGGCTCTGAGCACGACACAGGCTCTGAGCACGACACAGAGGTGAGATCTTTCTCTCTGGTTCCTCTGTTTCGTCAGATCTCGACATATCTCTGATTGGATCAGCTCTGAAGACACTCACACACACACTAGCTACCCACCCACCAACCATCCCTGCCTGCCTCTCTCTCTCTCTCTCTCTCTCTCTCTCTCTCTCTCCCTTCTTACCTCCCATACTCTCCCCCCCTCTCCTGACGGTCTACTCGGGGAGGTGAGTAATCTGTTCTCCGGAAGAGGAGAGCGGAGAGGCTCGCTGCCTGTGAGTTTCGTGTTAAAAGCTCTAATAATAGTTCCAGTGTCATCTGGGTGCCCGGGAAGCCGGACGTCAGCGATTGAGCGGGCGCAAAAGGCGTGTTGCCGCGGTGACGGGAGTTGTTAACGTGTTTGTGTTCCCCCCCCCCCCCCCCCCAGAAAAAGGCAGAGGAGGCGCACCGCGTCCTGGAGGGCCTGGGCCCCCGCGTGGAGCTGGTGAGTCTGATGTCTGCACACCTGACGTCTGCACACCTGACGGAGGGAGGGAGGGAAAGCCCGTTAACCTACATAATAGGCCCCAGTCCCTGGGAAGCGTGGTCCTACCAGCGCTCACTGTTGGGATGATGTGTTCAGTGATGCGGGGAGAGAGACAGCTAGGACTGACAGTCATCCAGGATACTGCTTCTCTTTTATCTCCTCCTCTCCCCCTTCGCCTCTCTTTCTCTGCCTCTTTCTCCTGCTCTCTTTCTATACCTCTCTCTGTCTCTCCTCCCTCTCTCTCTCTCTCTCTCTCTCTCTCTCTCTCTCTCTCTCTCTCTCTCTCTCTCTCTCTCTCTATCTATCTCTCTCTCTCTCTCTCTCTCTCTCTCTCTCTCTCTCTCTCTCCCCCTCTCTCTCTTTCTCTGTTGAGGCAGGTACACACGTGTTGTAGTAACCAGATGATTGTACACTATGTCCCATGTGCCAGAGTCAAAGACACGTGATGTGTCTTTTGAATGGATGTGCCTGTGACTGTCTTAACGGTACAAACTGCTCACCGTGACGTGTCTCTTCCACATCAGCGGAGACTGTTTAGCAGCTCTAGATGGGCCCTGCCCCTGGCGGCCTGGCTAACCCTCCTCTGTCTCCCCTCTGCCCTGCAGCCCCTCTACAACCAGCCCTCAGACACCAAGCAGTACCATGACAACATCAAAATGTGAGTTGCCGCACCGTGGGGGAGCAAGGGACTGGCTCCAAGCCTGTGTGTGAGAGACCCTGTGTGTGAGAAAGACCCTGTGTGTGTGTGTGTGAGAGAGAGAGACCCTGTGTGTGTGTGTGTGTGTGAGAGAGACCCTGTGTGTGGGACAATGTGCGTGTTCGCGAGACAGAGAGAAACTCAGCTGAGTGTTTCTCAGCTGTGTGTTTCTCAGCTGTGTGTTCTGTGTGGACGACCTGCCTTCCCTCGGTGCAGCCTGCTGGGCTGGTCACCTCATCCCCTCACTGTCCTCTCCTCTCCTTTTGATCAGGACTCTGTTTGACCAGTATTATTGCCTCAAAGCAATTAGCTCTGTGTAGTGTGTAGTGTGTGTGTGTGTGTGTGTTATTAAATAGTGCCGCTGAGCTTTGATCCGACACAGTTGATGTCTTTGTTCCTCTAACTGGTCTGATAACCTTGGCACCTGTCCCTAGAGAGACAGATGAGGTCTGTGAGGGGTTCAGTCTCTGACACACACACACACACACACACACGGGTATGCAGATGCACACACACTCCCTTTCCCCCACCTCTCTCTGTCTCTCTCTTTCTCATGCTAAATGGTTTTGGAGACATTAGATAGGTCTCGGGTGTATCCAATGCCCTATTTCAGTTCCCGTATATGAATTCAGATCCTGTATATGAATAGTTAGAGAACTTGTCTTCAACATGCCTCATTTTGGGTGTGGTTTACACTAAATTACAGTGCACTTCTCAGAACACAGTCCAAGTTCAGGGTGCAACAAAAGAGAGCATTTGAGAAGGTCCAGAGAAGCTAAACCCCCCCTTCACCATCTGGTGTCGAGAGCACAATGACATCTCTGTCCTTTAAGGGCTTAATCTGGCAGGCCTGCTTGTCCTCTGCTTACCTCTGCCATGTCACTCCTCACTGGAGACTGTGTGTGTGTGTGTGTGTGTGCGCGCACGCGGTCTCGTTTGTGTTTGTGCGTCCTTGTTTGTGTTTGGATCCGTTCCTGGGTGTTTTGAAGTGTTTCGTCAGTGTTTATGTGTTGATGACGAGGGCTTTAGCTCCGCTGTACCATGCACGCAGACAGCTGCACTGTCCCTCTTTATGAACCTTGCCCTGTCTGGATACTCTACCATGCCCCCACCCCCTGCTGCCACACCCACCCTCACACCCCCTCACCCTCCCTCACACCCCCTCACCCTCCCTCACACCCCCTCACCCTCTCAAACACCCCCTCACCCTCTCACACACCCCCTCACCCTCCCACACACCCCCTCACCCTCCCTCACACCCCCTCAACCTCTCACACACCCCCTCACCCTCTCACACACACCCTCACCCTCTCACACACACCCTCACCCTCTCACACACCCCCTCACCCTCCCACACACCCCCTCACCCTCCCACACACCCCCTCAACCTCTCACACACTCCCTCACCCTCTCACACACCCCCTCACCCTCTCACACACACCCTCACCCTCTCACACACCCCCTCACCCTCCCACACACCCCCTCACCCTCCCACACACCCCCTCACCCTCCGTCACCCTGGTCATGTCTGCTCATGGCAGTAACTTGCCTGTTGACCTTGGTCCTGAATCCCCAGCTGATGTGACTAGTGTGGAACACGATGAGATGAATCAGGACGAACGTGACCTTACAACTGGCAGATTAAGTGTCAGGAATAAAACGTCATCTCGCACCAAAGAAACAGATAACGGAGCGTCAGCCTAAGAAGATTACGGCCCTGACCTTTATTTGAAGCACTCTGACTCCCAGACCAGACGAGCTGAGCTGGACTTGTTCCCTCTGTCTCTCGCTCGCTCTCGTTTGCTCGCTCGCTCTCCTTTCTGTTTCTATCTCAGTGTCTCTCTATCTCCCCTGCTCTCCAACCCCTCGCTTGTACTCTCTCTCTCTTCCCTCTCTCTCCCTCCTCGCTGAGCAATTTGGTGTTTTCCGATTTAGCCGTGGCATACAGGGACAAACATTGGCATGGGTGTGTGTTTGTGCGTGAGAGGGAGGGAGGGAGAAGGAGGGAGGGTGAAGAGGAGTAGAGTTTATACTTGGAGAGTCGAACAGGAAAATTAACCGCCTACGAAATGTTGGACTTGTAGAAAGAAAGAAAAAGGGAAAAAAGAAAGTCTGTTTGTGTCCGATCCACATGCCTCAGTTGTTACTTATCTCATGTGTTGACTGAGGCGACATTTGGAGCAATCACTGAAATTCCTCTCTGTCTTTCTTTTTCTTCGTTCCCTGGACTCCCCCCCCCCCCCCCCCCCCCTCGTCTCCTCCTCGCTCTAACAGAAACCAGGCGATGAGGAAGAAGCTCATCCTGTACTTCAAGAGGAGAAACCATGCTCGCAAGCAGTGGGTGAGTAGAGAGTGCACACACACGCGCGCGGCCGCGTGCGCGGCTCTGCAGGGACCGCTGCGTGACAGATGACTGGCCCATAACTGGGCCAGAGGCTCCTTGGAAGCGAGGGGCCGCGTCCTGCAGTCGGACCGGGGAGAGCGCCGCTGCGCAGAGCGCCTGATCTTTTGTAACGTTCCCAGTGAGGGTGTCTCTGCAGTGCCTGAGATGGCCTCTGAAAAATGAAAGGACTATAAAAAGATGTCTGCGATTCGAGGCCTCCAGATCGCTTCTTTTTTTTTCTTTTTTTTTTCTTCTAAATCACATGAAGGCTGCTGTCCAAGAAGGGGACAGAGACTGTGTGTGTGTCAATGACTGAGCAGTACAGGGACTTCAGCCACAGCTATAAATAACGGTTGGATCAATCGTCCCGGCCCTGATGTCACAGCGAGGTGGATACCCTCAGGATCACCAGCCCTCGACAGTTAATCATTAACACAAGTCAAGCGCTCAGTATTTCAGTCAGACCGACTACAGCGGCGATCTAACTTGCAGACCGGTTCTTGCATTTATCTGTCGGCAGCTGCCCAAAAGGCCACATTAGAGTTTCAGATTAGCATACGGCCGGTGTTCACGGACCACTTCAGTTGGTCAGACCACTAACACTTCAGCCTTAGCCATAGGCTGGAGAGATGAGCGAGAGAGCATGGGTAGAGAGAGAAGAAAAGAGAAGAGAGAGAGAGGAGGAGCTGAGAGAGAGAGGAGAGAGAGATGGGCACAGAGAGACAAGAGTTCAAGAGAGAGTGAGAGGAGAGAGGAGGAGATGACAGAGATATGAGAGAAAGATGGCTACAGAGAGACAGTTCGAGAGCGAGAGAGAGAGAGCGAGAGAGAGAGAGAGAGAGCGAGAGAGAGAGCGAGAGAGAGAGAGAGAGAGAGAGAGAGAGAGAGAGAGAGAGAGAGAGAGAGAGAGAGAGAGAGAGAGAGAGAGAGAGAGAGAGAGAGAGAGAGAGAGAGAGAGAGAGAGAGAGAGAGAGAGAGAGAGAGAGAGAGACGGGGCCAGCTGTTTTAAGAGCCCTCCAGGAGCAGTGTCTCCTCCAGGGTTAATGGTCTGCTTTACGGTCTGGGCTGGACCCCCCCGCTCCTCTCTGAGCTGCAGGAGGGGGGAGCACCGGAGTCTAACTCCACTTTACCCCAGGAATGTACAGGGAGACCTGACATCCCTCAGACTCGGCCAACCCTGACCTACGACTACGGCAATTGCAATAGGACATAAACACATGGTCCTAAAATGAGAAAGGCGAGACTCAGAGGAGAGGTGTTAAACATTTTCTCTCTCTGTCTCTCTCTCTGTCCCTCCTTCCCTCTTTCCCTCTCTCTCTCTCTCGCTCTTTCTCTCTCTCTCTCTCTCTCTCTCTCTCTCTCTCTCTCTCTCTCTCTCTCTCTCTCCCCCTCTCTCTCCGTCCTCAGGAGCAGAAGTTCTGCCAGCGCTACGACCAGCTGATGGAGGCGTGGGAGAAGAAGGTGGAGCGCATCGAGAGCAACCCCCGGCGCCGGGCAAAGGAGAGCAAGGTGCGCGAGTACTACGAGAAGCAGTTCCCCGAGATCCGCAAGCAGAGGGAGCTGCAGGAGCGCATGCAGAGGTGAGGCCCCGCCCCCACGCACACCGGGCCCCGCCCCCTACGCACACCGCAGCGACATGGTCGTACGAGGAACAGATCTGCTGTGGACACGCCAAGTTTGGGGGGCGGGTGGGCTTGTGCTTGTAGTTGTGGAAGCGTTGTCAGGCTGAACGTGTGTGTGTCTCCTTTGTGTGTGTGTGTGTGTGTGTGTGTCCTGAGCAGCCGCGTGGGGCAGCGTGGAGGAGGGCTGGCCTCGTCTGCAGCCCGCAGCGAGCACGAGGTCTCCGAGATCATCGACGGCATTTCCGAGCAAGAGGTGAGCCTCGCACGGAGCCTGTCTCCTGTCTCTCCCCTGTCTCTCTCCTGTCTCTCCCCTGTCTCCTGTCTCTCTCCTGTCTCTCCCCTGTCTCCTGTCTCTCCCCTGTCTCCTGTCTGTCTCCTGTCTCTCCCCTGTCTCCTGTCTCTCTCCTCTCTCCCCTGTCTCCTGTCTCTCCCCTGTCTCCTGTCTGTCTCCTGTCTCTCCCCTGTCTCCTGTCTCTCTCCTCTCTCCCCTGTCTCCTGTCTCTCCCCTGTCTCCTGTCTGTCTCCTGTCTCTCTCCTGTCTCCTGTCTGTCTCCTGTCTCTCTCCTGTCTCCTGTCTCTCTCTTGTCTCCTGTCTCTCTCTTGTCTCCTGTCTCTCCCCTGTCTCCTGTCTCTCTCTTGTCTCCTGTCTCTCTCTTGTCTCCTGTCTCTCTCCTCTCTCCTGTCTCTCTCTTGTCTCCTGTCTCTCTCTTGTCTCCTGTCTCTCTCCTCTCTCCTGTCTCTCTCTTGTCTCCTGTCTCTCTCCTGTCTCCTGTCTCCTGTCTCTCTCCTCTCTCCTGTCTCCTGTCTCTCCCCTGTCTCCTGTCTCTCTCCTGTCTCCTGTCTCTCTCCTCTCTCCTCTCTCTCCTGTCTCCTGTCTCTCTCTTGTCTCCTGTCTCTCTCTTGTCTCCTGTCTCTCCCCTGTCTCCTGTCTCTCTCTTGTCTCCTGTCTCTCTCTTGTCTCCTGTCTCTCTCCTCTCTCCTGTCTCTCTCTTGTCTCCTGTCTCTCTCTTGTCTCCTGTCTCTCTCCTCTCTCCTGTCTCTCTCTTGTCTCCTGTCTCTCTCCTGTCTCCTGTCTCTCTCCTGTCTCCTGTCTCTCTCTTGTCTCCTGTCTCTCTCCTGTCTCCTGTCTCTCTCCTGTCTCCTGTCTCTCCCCTGTCTCCTGTCTCTCTCTGTCTCCTGTCTCTCTCTGTCTCCTGTCTCTCTCCTCTCTCCTGTCTCTCTCTGTCTCCTGTCTCTCTCCTGTCTCCTGTCTCTCTCCTGTCTCCTCTCTCTCTTGTCTCCTGTCTCTCTCTTGTCTCCTGTCTCTCTCCTGTCTCCTGTCTCTCCCCTGTCTCCTGTCTCTCTCCTCTCTCCTGTCTCTCTCTGTCTCCTGTCTCTCTCCTGTCTCCTGTCTCTCTCCTGTCTCCTGTCTCTCTCTGTCTCCTGTCTCTCTCCTCTCTCCTGTCTCTCTCCTCTCTCCTGTCTCTCTCCTCTCTCCTGTCTCTCCCCTGTCTCCTGTCTCTCCCCTGTCTCCTGTCTCTCCCCTGTCTCCTGTCTCTCTCTTGTCTCCTGTCTCTCTCCTGTCTCCTGTCTCTCCCTTGTCTCCTGTCTCTCTCCTGTCTCCTGTCTCTCCCCTGTCTCCTGTCTCCTGTCTCTCTCCTGTCTCCTGTCTCCTGTCTCTCCCTTGTCTCCTGTCTCTCCCCTGTCTCCTGTCTCCTGTCTCTCTCCTGTCTCCTGTCTCTCTCTTGTCTCCTGTCTCTCTCCTGTCTCCTGTCTCTCCCTTGTCTCCTGTCTCTCTCCTGTTTCCTGTCTCTCCCCTGTCTCCTGTCTCTCTCCTCTCTCCTGTCTCTCTCCTGTCTCCTGTCTCTCCCTTGTCTCCTGTCTCTCTCCTGTCTCCTGTCTCTCCCCTGTCTCCTGTCTCTCTCCTGTCTCCTGTCTCTCTCCTCTCTCCTCTCTCTCCTGTCTCCTGTCTCTCTCTTGTCTCCTGTCTCTCTCCTGTCTCCTGTCTCTCTCCTGTCTCCTGTCTCTCCCCTGTCTCCTGTCTCTCTCCTGTCTCCTGTCTCTCTCCTCTCTCCTCTCTCTCCTGTCTCCTGTCTCTCTCTTGTCTCCTGTCTCTCTCCTGTCTCCTGTCTCTCCCCTGTCTCCTGTCTCCTGTCTGTCTCCTGTCTCTCCCCTGTCTCCTGTCTCTCTCCTCTCTCCTGTCTCTCTCTTGTCTCCTGTCTCTCTCTTGTCTCCTGTCTCTCTCCCTGTCTCCTGTCTCTCCCCTGTCTCCTCTCTCTCCTGTCTCCTGTCTCTCCCCTGTCTCCTCTCTCCCCTGTCTCCTGTCTCTCCCCTGTCTCCTGTCTCTCCCTGTCTCCTGTCCCCGTCCAGGCTAATGCTAATGCTAACAGACCCCAGTCAGCCCCCGCTCACCCTGCTCACTCCGGCTTCACTCTGGGCTCCAGGCTGCTTCCGTCTGGCTGCAGATAGAATCTGCCAAGATGCAGGACCAATTGATTTAAGAACTCATTTGTCCCTGCTTCTATTGGCTTTTTCAATTACATTATTCATTCATTCATAGAATGTTATTTCATTCATGGAATTGTATTAATTTTTTGGATGCGTTTTGATTGTCCATGATGACTATTTATTTACTGCTGGTTGTGAATCAAACCGTCCCCTGGGGATAATAAAGATGACCTTGACTTGCGTGCAGACCCATATGGGTTCACACACCCACCCCCACACACACAGACACACACACACACCTAAGCTTTGCTACTTGCTTAACAAGGGAGTTTTTATGTCCCAGTTGGAGATGTCACTTCCTGTCTGTCCTCTGCCCTAGTCTCTCCCAGCAAGGAGTGCCCTGCCCTGGGGAGGGGTGCTAGTGCTGGCCCTGCCCTGGGGAGGGTGTTAGTGCTGGCCCTGCCCTGTGGAGGGGGGTTAGTGCTGGCCCTGCCCTGCCCTGGGGAGGGGGGGTGTTAGTCAGCCCCAGCAGCAGCTCCAGTGGAGCAGTGTTTTCCTCTGGTGTCACGCAGGGCCCAGCACGGCTCTACAGAGTCAGTCTGGCTCCTGTTGTCTCACCTCCTCCAACACAGCTTCCCTCGCTGCCTCAGCCCCCAGCTGCAGTGCCCTCCCTCCCTCCAACTTCCTCTTCATGTCCTGACCTCTTGCACATTTCACACTAGCCTCACTGCACCCCGGCTGTTTTCTTTTGTCCACTCGGAGTAGCTGTGTCATTCTGTGCAGCCCCACTCACTCCTAGACATTTGTGTGTGTTTGTCTCTGTGCTTGTGTGTTTGTCTCTGTGTGTGTGTGTCTGTGTGTGTGTGTGTGTGTCTGTGTCAGAACACTGAGAAGCAGATGAGGCAGCTGGCAGTGGTTCCCCCCATGCTGTTTGACGCTGAACAGCAGAGGATCAAGTTCATCAACATGAACGGCCTGATGGACGACCCCATGAAGGTGTACAAGGACCGGCAGGTCATGAACATGTGGAGCGAGCAGGAGAAGGACACCTTCAGAGACAAGTAAGACCCCCTCCCCCCGTATCCCCCCACCCCTGACACCCCCCCCTAGGGGGGGAAAAGACTCACCCGAAATATATAATGACACAAAAATGTGAAGACATTCCCACGAGACAATCAAATGAAAGTTATGATTTAACTGGAACGTCCTCTGTGACCTATACTAAAGGTCATTCGGTATTTGAGGAAGTGAACCTTCCCCTTTCGTGAGAAGGGTGGGGTGACTGACTGAGCTGCCTAACCAAGCTAAGCTCACAGGCAGAGATCAGTGTCTGGGAGGGAACAGACATGCTCTCTCCCTCTCTCTAGCCCTGCCCTCTCATGTACGTTCTGCCTGCTGTGAGGACATGGAGGACAGAAGGCGCTAGCGAGCAGGGTGAATGGGGTTGGAGATGAATGTGGATTAAAGCCGGATGAAATGAGTAACTGAGAGGGCGGACTGTGTCTGGGGACGTGCTGCATTGTGCCGTCTCAGTCAGAGAGCGCCAAATCCCCTCTCTCCCTCTCCAGCGTGCTCTCTCTCTGTCTCTCTCTGTCTCTCTCTCTCTCTCTCTCTCTCTCTCTCTCCCTTAGTGTCTCTCCCTCTCTTGCTCCCTTCTCTTTCTCTTCTCCCTTGTCGCTCGCTCTATCCCTCTCCAACTCGTTCTCTCCCCCTCCCTCCCTTCCCTTCCCTTTGTGTGTGTGTGTGTGAGAAAGAGAGAGATCCTGCAGGCTTGCAGCGGGCTGATCACCCACACACCTGCCTACCTGATCCTCCTGCTCATCCTGCACACCCTCCCTCCCCCCCCCCCCCACGCAGGCCACACCTCCTCCTGACTGTCGCTTTTTTCCTCTCGCAGGTTCATCCAGCACCCAAAGAACTTTGGCCTGATCGCCTCGTTCCTGGAGAGAAAGGTAGAGTGGCACCCGATGCTCAGGCGTTCTCTCACCCCTCCATAGTGTTTTGATGCGTAGGCGCCCCTGCTGTTGAATAATAGAGTCCCTTCAGGGGGAGGACAGCAGAGAAAGGCGCTGACGCTCCCCTCTCTTCCAGACGGTGGCCGAGTGCGTGCTCTTCTACTACCTGACCAAGAAGAACGAGCACTACAAGAACATTGTGCGCCGGAACTACCGCCGTCGTGGCCGGAGCCAGGTATGGTACCGCCCGCGGCTCAGCGCCTAGGCAACAACCCCCTCCACCCCCCCCGCTCTTCCCGCCCCGCCCCCGCCTCCTCACTTCCCGGAGCTCTCGAGACCGGTGTCAAGGTTACCGCCGCCAACCGAGCGCCACTTAGTGGCACGTCGCCACGGAGACATCAAACCGCCACGGCGCGCTGAGCTGTGGGATCACTGCGGGTCATGCATGCCCACTGATCATGTGACTCCCCCCTGCCCCCGCCCCCTCATGTCAGGCCTAATGTGTCCGTATCGACACCCCCCCCCCCCTCCCCCTTTCTTTTTCTTTTTTTAAACAGCTCGTTTCCATCGCTAATGAGATCCTGGTTATTACTTAGTCTCAGATCGGGTGTTGGGCCGTTAAACAGCACAGCGATAGGCGCTAATGAAATGGCGCATTCATTACCCCGCAACCTTTCCCTGTGGGTGTCGGCCCCGCGCCTCCTCATGTCTCCCGGAGACACCTTCCTTCCGCTCGTTACCTAGCGCTCGCTCTCAGCGAGGTCGCTCAGCGAGGTCGCTCAGTGCGCCCGATGCCGCCTCTTTACAGAGCTGCGTGTGAGCGTTAGCTAACGCTAATAACACAGATGGGGAGGGAGGAGAGGGAGAGCGGGGGAGTAGAGGGAGGGAGAGAGAGAGCACAGTTCTGTCACGAGCAGGAGCCCAGCCGCTCACGTTAATGACATCTAGAGAGGCAGAGGAGAGCGATGGTGAGTACTGATGGCTCAACACAAAAGGTAATGAGCACTTTGGCCTGAATGAGCCCCTCTCTCACACTCTCTCTCTCTCTGCTTCTCTCTCTCTCCTCTCTCTCTGTCTCTCTCTGTCTCTCTCTCTCTGTCTGTCTCTATGTCTCTCTCTGTCTCTATGTCTCTCTCTCTGTCTCTCTTTCTCTCTGTCTGTCTCTGTCTCTCTCTCTGTCTCTCTTTCTCTCTCTCTGTCTCTCTCTCTTTCCCTGTAGACAGAAGAGAGAGGGAGGGAACTCCATCACCTGCCTCAACTAGAGTCTTTAGACCGGCTGCAGGGCTGCAGGCTTACTGCTGCAGCACATCAGGCTGGAGCAGGGGGGTGGGGGTGGAAAGGAGGCTAATGGAGGTGATTAGAGTAGACGGAGATGATTAGGCTGATGTTGTTGTCTTCAGATGCTCCTGGGAGGAGAGACATGCTCTCACCATGGTTATTTCTCTGCGAGGGGAGTGCCGACTGCGATGAAGCCTCACTTACTGTGTTTGGTGGAACTAATGTTGGGGCGGGTGGAGAGGGTGAACAAGGAGGAGAGTAGAATTCCAGGTCCGTTTTGGTTTGACTCGATCCTCTCTCTATTTTTCTCTAGCTCTCTCTCTAGCTCTCTCTTTCTCTTGCTCTCTCTAGCTCTCTCTCTCTCTGTCTCTCTCTCTAGCTCTCTCTCTTTCTAGCTCTCTTGCTCTCTCTCTCTCGCGCTCCTTTTCACTCTCGTTTCCCGTCTCCCTTGTTCTGTTTCCCTGTCGTTCTCTTGTGCTCTGCCTCTCTGTCCTCGTGTGTGCTCTTGCCCAGAGCCAGATGTAATGACTGTGTTATTAGAGGAGGCATGAGAGGGATTGAGCAGCAGGCTCTACCTCCAGCAGGATAGGGGCGCTGACAGAGCCCCCAGCAGGAGGTCTTCCCCCAGCAGGAGGTCTGCCCCCAGCAGGAGGTCTGCCCCCAGCAGGAGGTCTGCCCCCAGCAGGAGGTCTGCCCCTAGCCCTCCTGCACACCCTTCAGGGACGGCTTTTAACAGGGTGTCTATGGTGAAGCCTCAGGGACCTTAAAGGAAGTTGGCCGCCTGTGTTTTTCTGAACTCCCCTCCCCCTCCCGAGACCAGACAGACAGGAAGTGGAAGAGGAAGTGGTCATGAATGTGACACGGTGGTTGGGGTAGGCTGAGCGTGGAGGGACGCGGCAGGCGGTGTGACCTCTCGTCTCCACACGCACCTTATTTTCCACAAGTATCTGCCCGCTTTTAGCGCCGCCCGCGCGCCGCCGTTCGGCAAGCGAGCGCACGTATCGCCGACACGTCTCGCGTTACCGGGGGATCATCCCAGTAATGGAGTGGTGTATGTCTTCTCCCCCCCACCCCCCCTCCGCCTCCAACAGCACGGCCAGCAGCAGCAGCAGCAGCAACAGGTGAACCGCAGCAGCCAGGAGGAGAAGGAGAAGGAGGAGAAGGAGAAGGAGAAGGAGGGAGAGAGGGATGAGGAGAAGACGGAGGGCGAGGACAAGGAGGATGGAATGAAGTAAGTCTCTTTCCCTCCTTTTTTTTGTTTTCCCTCTCCTCCCTCCCCTCCCCCCACGTCCCTGGTGACAGGGTCCAGCTCCTGGTGGCCGGAGGAGTCTGGAGCTGGCTGGGGGCGGGAGACATGGAGGAGTCATCATGCGGGGGTTTCTCTGAGCGAGGGCTGGAGTTCTCCGGCCTGCAGCCCAGAGTTTCCATTCAGTTTGGAAACCTCCTCCAGTCTTTTTTTTTTTTTTTCTCTTTTACAGCTGTTTTCCAGTTTTCCCCTCTCAATCCCAGCAGGCTGGAACATGTTTAAGATTCCACACCCGTGCCCTTTATCTTTTCCTTTAGGAATACATGGATAGGACTGACCAGTTGTTAATGATCCACGGTTAGCAAAACATTTTCTCTAGTAGGCCAGCAATTTGCGTGGGTGAGGGGAAAGAAGAGTGTGTGTGTGTGTGTGTGTGTCATGCCCTGACGTCTCCACAGGAAAATGCTCACAGGTGTTAACGTATGACAGCTAAACACCTCAGAAAGACCCTCGTCATGTGACCCAACCCTTCTAAAGGAAGTCCTCGTCGGGGCTGTCACCAGGTGGCACCCTGCACTGGAGGTGAGGTAGCAGCACACTGGACCAGAACACAGCACAGCACAGCACAGGAGAGTACAGTGTTGGAGAGTAGAGTACAGTAGATCACAGTAGGGTACAGCAGAGCAGAGCACAGGAGTGATGGTGATGAAGCACCTGCTCATGGCTGTCCCTGGCTCCCAGGCCCCCTGCTGCCTGCCAGCCTGCCTGCCTGCCAGCCTGGCTGCCTGCCTGGCTCAGCTCGAGCTCCTATATTTAGGGCTGCAGCAGGTCCCCCTCAGGAAGATTAATGGGCCGGAGGGAAGACGAATGGAGGAGGGCCGGGTTCACCCGCTCTGACTGACTTGTTGGCCTGCCGTTCTGCTGACGGTGGATGTATCGGCCTGCAGAGAGGACGCTCTCCTGCCCACGTGCGCGTGCGTGGATGGAGAGAGGGAGGGAGGGAGGGAGGGAGGGTGTTTGTAGCTGTTTTATTTGTTTTTGGCATCTCTCAGGCTGAGGCTTCCAGCAGGGTGGAGAGGATGAGGAGGGTGAGGAAGGTGAGGAGAAGGAGGAGGAGGAGGGTTATGAGGAGGGTGATGAGGAGGAGAAGGAGGAGGAGGAGGGTGATGAGGAGAAGGAGGAGGAGGAGGGTGACGAGGAGGAGAAGGAGGAGGGTGATGAGGAGGAGAAGGAGGAGGAGGAGGTGAGGAGAAGGGTGAGGACGAGGAGGAGGAGGGTGATGAGGAGGCCCGGCTGACCTCCTGTGTGTCTGTGTCTGCAGGGACGACACGTCTGGGGAGGACGGTGAGGACAAGGAGCCCACGGTGCCCTTCAAGGGCCGCCGCACGGCCAACAGCCAGGGCCGCCGCAAGGGCCGCATCACGCGCTCCATGACCAACGAGGTGGAGGACACCGCTACACCGCTGCTCAGCAGCGAGCTGGGTCAGTCTGCCCGCCGTCTGGAACGCCGTCTTTGACCCTGTCTGCGCCACTGTCTATATCACTGTCTACATCACTGTATACACCACTGTCCATATCACTGTCTACACCAC
Source organism: Hypomesus nipponensis (assembly GCF_054491055.1). Taxonomy (NCBI): domain Eukaryota; kingdom Metazoa; phylum Chordata; class Actinopteri; order Osmeriformes; family Osmeridae; genus Hypomesus; species Hypomesus nipponensis. The sequence goes on along the minus strand of NC_140384.1, from coordinate 7,264,731 downwards.
TGTCTATATCACTGTCTACCCCACTGTCTACCCCACTGTCTACACCACTGTCTACACCACTGTCTACACCACTGTCTATATCACTGTCTACACCACTGTCTATATCACTGTCTATATCCCTGTCTATATCACTGTATACACCACTGTCTATATCACTGTTGACACCACTGTCTATATCACTGTCTACACCACTGTCTATATCACTGTCTATATCACTGTCTACACCACTGTCTATATCACTGTCTATATCACTGTCTACATCACTGTATACACCACTGTCTATATCACTGTTGACACCACTGTCGATATAACTGTCTACACCACTGTCCATATCACTGTCTACACCACTGTCTACACCACTGTCTACACCACCGTCTATATCACTGTCTACAGCACTGTCTATATCACTGACTATATTACTGGCTACAGCACTGTCTATATCACTGTCTACACCACTGTCTACCCCACTGTCTACACCACTGTCTATATCCCTGTCTATATCACTGTCTATATCCCTGTCTATATCACTGACTATATTACTGTCTACACCACTGATCACTGTCTATGACACGGTCCACATGACTGTATACGTAACTGTCCACATGACTGTATACGTAACTGTCCACATGACTGTCTTCATCACTGTGCATGACGGTGTACATCACTGCTGCTCCCCTCTCACTGTGAGGGCGACTCTGAGCTCTCCATGCAACACTGAGCTGTACTGTCCTACCATACCACTAGGGTGCGCTGTCACACCCTGTCCCACATTCACGACAGGCCCTCTCCGCACATGTCTGGAGTCTGGAGACACATTCAGCATTCAGTGTCTAAAGGCCCTCATTTAGATTGACATCTTTCCCTTAAAATAAGACTTTTTGGGGGGGTTGCCTTTTCTTGCTATGATATATGCTATTCTACAGGTTGTGATCTGTAGCTCATTTCATATGAAATTCAAAAAGTTCAAGAAGGTACGAAGTAGAATTCCCATCCCAATGCAATCCTACCACAGTTAAAACAGTCATATTTAACGGCAAGATTCGCAATAAGTCAGCAATGGCCCAGTTCTGTATTTGCTTGTAGTGACAAGTCAGCCACACAAACACACACACACACACACACACACACCAGCTGCAGGGTGTGGAAGGGATTTTGATGTTTCAGCACTTCTTGCGTGTGCGTGCGGTTCCTTCCACTCCTGCTGCTACTGCAGCCCCGGTCCCAGGGAATCCCCCGGTGGCCCAGGGCCCGGGGGGCTTTCAGCTCCCCTGCTCCCCCCTGCTCGGCCCGGCCCGCTGTGCCCTTCACGGCCCAGCACAGAGGACACCCCACCTCTGCTGTCCTCTGCCGGGCTGGCCTCACAGCGCCACACGAGCCTCTGGTGTACCGTGGGAGAACAGGCGTTACGTCTACAATCATTAACCCACTTTCTCCCGGGCTTCCTGCTTCCTACTTGTAAAGCAAACAGCCGCTGAGGACGGGCTGGGTCTGTGTACGCCTCATGAGCAGCCCTGCCCTCCTACCCACACTCTCTCTCTCTGTCTCTCTGTCTCTCTCTCTCTCTGTTTTCTGTTTCCCCTCCCTCCCCCTCTGTGTTCGTTCCCTCTCGTGCACTCTCGTCTCTGACTGTCTCTCGCGGGCACGCACGCACGCACGCTCTCTCTATCTCTCTCTCTGCCTGTGTCGCTCGACCCCGGTACTCCCCTCCCCTTCCCGCCTGCTCTAACGTGGTGCTTCTCCTTTTTTTTCTTCTTTCAGCCAATCTGGAGATGAATGAGAGCTCACGCTGGACTGAGGATGAGATGGAAACTGCCAAAAAAGGTAACGAGAGAAAAGGAAAGGGAGAAAAGTTGTCAAATACGTCGTTTTTGGGGATCCGAAAACATTTTTTATTAATTTTTTTAAAGGCGGCAAAAACGCAGCCGTCGCCGTCGTCGTTTGTTTTCATAGAAATATTCCAGCCTGTAGACGCTGCTGTGTTTTCTAGAAAGAGGTGACATGTGCATGTGGCCGTGACTTCCTGTTCTCTGGTGTGCAGCCATGTGCTGGCGGGCCCCCAGTCTTCCTGCCTGTCTGTCTGACTCACTGCCTGTCTGTTTCTGTCTGTCTGTCCGCCTGTCTACCTGTCTCTTCCTGCCTCTTCCTGCCTGTCTGTCTGACTCACTGCCTGTCTGTCTGCCTGTCTGTCTTCCTGCCTGTGTGTGGTTTGGCCTCAGCCTCAGATCTCTGCACAGACAGACAGACAGACAGACAGACAGACAGACAGACAGACAGACAGACCCTTCTGTCTGTGTTATCAGCCAGGCCGACCACTGCGGTCATTAACATGCCTGTTTATGGCTGCTGGCTGAAGATTACCCTGGGGTCCGGCCCGCCTGCCTTTAGGTGGCCGGGACTCTGCCTGTTTGCTCAGGGCTGCTGCGTTTCACAGTGCGGGCGGTCGGCGGACCGCTCCAGTCAATGATTGAATGGCCTCCACTCCCTGAGGGGGGATCCAGCTGTGACCCCTCCCCCTCTGGGCAGGACTCTCCCATGGCTGCATGCGGCGCCCTGGGTGAGGGGTTGGTGTCCGGGGATTGATGAGGATGTGTCTGTCTGTAGTGAGGGCACAGCTTGTTGGATGTCAGAACTGAGCTCGGAGTCACTGTTGCCCTCAGATGCCCTGATGTTAACTCTGTCTGCATGTTGGCGGTTGTTGTACTTGCATGTGGGTGAGATTGTATATCTCAACGTTCTGTCACGCAATCTGTGAACAAACTATTACCTAGCGTGCTGCTCTAGACCAATCACAGTTTCACTTTGAGTCAATTTTTTCTGCGGCTGACTTTTTCTTTTTCATGACCCATCGTAAAAGGCTGTGTGTGTGTGTGTGTGTGTGTGTGTGTGTGAGAGAGACTCTCGGTTCTGCGTCTCGCTAATCTCCCCCGGGCCTCCTGGTGATCCACGCTAGCAGGGCACAGCCCACAACCCCCAGTGTTTATACCAGCCGGAGGGAGGAGGAGGGGCCAGGCCTCCCAGAGGGCTTGGAACCTCCGTCTCCTGACCCCTCCTCCCCCAGTGGTCAGGCCAGGGGAGGGGGGGTTGTGTTGATGGCTGGTGCTGGCCCTTGAACATGGCCCTGCGTAGTTAATCCCGGTTAATGTCTTCAATTCCATTCTCCCTCAGTTGGATTAGCCGAGCGCTCCATCCCAGGGGATTAGCCGGGCAGCCCGCTGGGAGCTGGGCTTCTATGAAGGGCTTATGTAACCATGACCACAGGGCCCCAGCCCAGGGGGGGAGGGGCGGGGCAGGGGTCAGACCCCCTCCCAGCCCACCACCACCACCCCCGCCTGCATAGCTGTAGCCACCCTTTCTCATGAGCCAGTAACCACGGTGATACCCCTGCCTGCCAAAAGGGGTTCCCCCTCCCAAGAGCCCTACACGCTAGACTCACTGGCTCTAAACACACACACACACACACACACACAGCCCAAACTAGCCTACCCCTCCCCCCCGGCTGGCCTTAACGACCGTGGCCACGGTGCACGCGTCCAGGAGGGCCGACCTGTGGATGTCTTGCACGTATACGTAAGAGGCTTACGGTCCCCTATGCTAATGTGTTTAACTCTGCTGTCCTAAGAAGATCCCGACGGTTGAATACGCAGCACCTGGCAGGCCTGCAGCGTTCCAGGCAGAGGCACAGCTCCTCCGGGGCAGGCATGGCTGTCTGCTCCAGTGGATCTGCTCACACAGACGCACACGGCCAACAAGGGACGGCCCAGCTCTGCAAAGGCTGTCCCTCTCTCTCCCTCACTCTCTCACACTGTCTCTCTCTCTCTCTCTCTCTCACCCCCACTCCGATGCGCCCCCACCTCCCTCCCTTATGCTCGTGTGAGGAAGTTTGTGTGCGCTAGTGTGAAAGAGAGTGCGTGCGAAAGCTCTGCCGGTGCGAGCGTGCCCTTCCAGCAGGCAGGTTACGGTGAGGCGGCGTGTGGGGGGCGGAGTCAGGCAGGCGGGCTCCCACTGAGCAGGACGAGTGGGGGGCGGAGTCAGGCAGACGGGCTCCCACTGAGCAGGACGAGCACAGGCGATCTGCAGGGCTGGATGGTCTCTGGGCTCCTTGGCTGGTGTTTATGTAAGGGCTGTAATCCGCTGGGCTTTGCCTGGGTACAGGCAGCTGGGTAATCACCTCAGGTCCCCGCCAAACGTTACAGTGCGAGCTCATTTAAAGAGACAGGGGGAGGAGGTAGGAAAGGATCTGGCGCAGGTCTTCGGAGGACACCCTCCCCCCTCCTCCTCCCCTCCTCCTCCTCCCCTCCTCCTCCCCTCCTTTGGGCACTCTGTCAGTGTGCTGAGAGGAGTTGGCACAGGCCCAGGTTGGCAGGAGCTGTGGAAGATTTGGCATGCGTCCCTCTTCTCCACCCCCCCCCCCCCCCCTTCCTCTCTCTCTCTGTCCGTGTTGTTATAGACTGGAGAGGGGTCACATTCAAGATGAAAAGCAGGGCAGTCAGGAAAAATGTGAAAGCCTTTATGCTTTCTCATGGTATCAACATCAACTCCTTTCCTCCCTCTCTCTCTCTCTCTCTCTCTCTCTCTCTCTCTCTCTCTCTCTCTCTCTGTCTCTCGATCTTTCATTGTCCCTGTTGCTGGGCCGTTCTCTCTTACTTGCTCTCATTTTCTGCCTCTCATGCTCTGTCTCTGTGTGTTGCTGGCTCGCCCCCTCCCCTCTCTCTCCTCTCTGTTTACCCTCAA
>NC_140384.1:7245000-7255000 GCF_054491055.1 Hypomesus nipponensis | reverse complement strand
ATGGCAAGTCATTTGTCCGTGAGGGGAAACACAATGGCATTCACAACTACGACAGCAACTGCCTTTTGTGTCTCCTGAATGTGTGTGCGCGTGCAGGTGGCTGCAGACACAGTGTGTGTGTGTGTGTGTGTGTGTGTGTGTGTGTCGCTGCAGGGCTGAAGGCTTGGGGGAGTGGTGATGGGCTCGTTGGGTATTTGTTCAGTTTTTTCCATGACAGCAGACAGCATGTATTGGCAGGGCTTGGGGAAATGTTTCCCTCTCTGCCAAAGCAAACAGAGGGTGTGTGCGTGCCTGTGTGTGTGTGTGTATGGGTGTCTGTCTGTCTGTCTGTCTGTGTGTGTGTGTGTGTGTGTCTGTATCTCTTCTGCATGTGCTCTCTGTGTGTGTGTGTGAGCGTCGTCTGAGCGTGGGGGAAGGGTGGTTAAGATAGAGGGATGGAAACCCAATCAGAAGCTCTGCTCTCTGTGTTTTCCTAGTGTGTGGTTGTGCCCAGGGTCAGTCTGTGTTTATGGGGAAAGTAAATAAGAGGAGGCTGGTTGTGGCCATATTAAGGAATGTGTGGTCCATCCACTGGCAGGACACCCAACGGAGAACTCTGTGTTTTACTTACCTTTCTCTTTCCTTCTCTCTCGCTTTTCCCCTTTTTAATCTATCCTCCCCTCTCTCTCTCTCTGACACACTATCTCCTCTCTCTCCCTCTCTCTCCCCCTTCTCTCTCTCTCTCTCCCTCTCTCTCTCTCTCTCTCTCTCTCTCTCTCCCTCTCTCTCTCTCTCCCTCTCTCTTCTCTGTCTGTCTCTCTCTCTCTCTCTCTCTCTCTCTCTCTCTCTCTCTCTCTCTCTCTCTCTCTCTCTCTCTCTCTCTCTCTCTCTCTCTCTCTCTCTCTCTCTGCAGGATGACATCTCCCAGACCCAGCCTGCTCAACTATGCTCATGATGGAGTCATTTCCTCTCCGCTGCAGAAACCCCTGGACCTGAAGCAGCTCAAACAGAGGGCTGCTGCCATCCCACCTATCGTGAGTTATCTCTCTGTGTCTGTGTGTGTGTGGACAGGGTAGGTACATGACAAAAGTATGTCCAGTAGCAGATCACCCCTATAATGGCCACACATAACATCCTGGCCGCTAACATGATTATAGTCATATTTGTATTTGATAAGCAGGCCAGCTGGAGGGCAAGCGATGGACTCTGAGGGCAGGGACAAGATGCCAGGCATTAGGGGAGATGAGGGGAGAGGGAGAGGGGACGTTACAGCCAGTGAGTTAGGGTGATTAGATATGGATGTTTAGAAGGGCATACCGGTGTGTGTGTATACTATTTCACCAGGTACATATTTCTAATGTGTGTGTGTGTGTGTGTGTGTGTGTGTGTGTGCAGATGCCAGACATGTCGGGGCAGGGCGTTCAGCGGGGTGGGGGAGGGAAGCCCATGCTGCCCCCCCACGCCCTGGCCCTCTACCAGCAGCAGATTACCATGGCCCACGGGGAGTCGTCCCAGAGCAAGGAGCAGCACGCGGGCCAGCCTGCCCAGCAGCAGCAGCAGCAGCAGCACTACCCAGCGCAGGGGGACCGCGACCCACACCTCGGGGGCAGCCCCCGCGTCCGCCCTCGCAGCCCCTCCACCAGCGACAAGGACGGTGAGGATACGGTCCCCAAACCCCCTCTCTTTGTCTCTCTGTCCCTGTCTCTCTGTCTCTGTCTCTCTCCCTCTCTCTCTCTCTCTCCCTCTCTCTCTCTCTCTCTCTCTCTCTATCCCTCTCTCTCTCTCTCTCTCTCTCTCTCTCTCTCTCTCTCTCTCTCTCTCTCTCTCTCCTTACCCCTTTTCCCTACCCTGCTGCCCCTCCTGTCATACCCCCCCCCCCCTCCACACTCACCCTAGCCCCCCCCCCCCTCACACGGTCCCTGGTGTATCTGTACTGATCAGCGTGACAGGGCTTCCCTCTATCGACTGCTGTGACAGTGGGTTAGCACCCCCGGATCCCCAGGTAAAGACTGCGTGAACGCACAGCGCTCTGCTGTGGGCGCTGGATGGCCGCTGCTGGGATGTGGGCCGCTGTGTTTCCTCCAGTCCAGAGAGCAAGGCCCCTCCATGATTAGACACCCGACTGTTCACTGTAGGCTGGGGGAGAGTTGATTGGGTGAAGGGTTTCGACATGGGCTCTTTTCACATCACGTGTATCCCGGTAATCACTAACCGGATAATCTCTTGTTGTTATTGACCCGGGCCAGAGGTGTGTATATATATATATAGCACAGTGGACCAGGATGTTGATGTGTGCGCGTGTGCGTGTGTGTTATTGAGTGAGAGCGTAGCAGTGTGTTGTTGCTAGGCGTGCGGGGGGCTGGGGGGAGGGGGGGGGGGGGCGGGGCTGTGTGTGTGTGTGGATGTGATCAGCTGCAGTGTGTCTGTGTCCCTGCAGAACTGGAGGGCAACGAGCGGTGGCTGCAGACCCTACTACACGGATTACGTAGGTTCACCCCCCCCCCTTCCCCCCTTCCCCCCCCTCCCCGCCAGTTCCACCCTCTTAATCATAACCCCCTCTCCTCCACACACCGGCTCAATTCACTTCCTCTGCAGACTGTGTGTGTCACACTTAACACCAGCAGTGGGTTTGTCAGTGTGTGTGACCTCTAAACACCAGTGAGGGCTGGCTCTGGATGGCTGACTGCCCATGCTGCCTGGCTATGATGGTGACCATGGTGATGATGATGATGATGGTGGTGATGGTGGTGATGATGAGGACGAGCTTACACTGGCCGCAAGCTGGCTGCTTGCTTCCACGGGTCTGTAGCTGCTGAGTGTTGTGCCCTGGGCCCTGAGAGAGAGTGTGTGTGTGTGTGTGTGTGTGCTGTGTTGTTACAGACAAGTCCAGGGCCTTCTCTCCTCACGGGGATGCCAAGAAGCAGGCGCTGGGCCCCGAGGACCTGAGGGGCTCCCTGGGCCGGCCCGTCCTCTCCCCCTTCCCAATGGCGCCCCGGGACATCACCAAGCTCAGCCACGAACAGCAGCAGCATCTGCTCCACTACAACTCCAGTAAGCACCGCTCTCTTTCTCTATGTCTCTCTCTCTCTGTCTCACTCTCTCTCTGTCCATCTCTCTCTGTCTCTGTCTCTCTCTTTGCCCTCTCTTTCTCCTCTCACACTCGCTCTTCCCTCCCCTCACTCTCTCACTGATCACTCTTCAATTCCTCTATCCCCTGTGTTTAGATATGATTATCACGTCCTCTCTCTCTCTCTCTCTCTCTCTCTCTCTCTCTCTCTCTCTCTCTCTCTCTCTCTCTCTCTCTCTCTCTCTCTCTCTCTCTCTCTCTCTCTCTCTCTCTCTCCCCCTCTGTCTCTCTGTCTCCCTCTCTTTCTCTCTCTCTCTCTCTCTCTCTCTCTCTCTCTCTCTCTCTCTCTCTCTCTCTCTCTCTCTCTCCCTCTCCCCCTGTGTCTCTCTGTGTCTCTCTCCCTCTCTCAGCCCTCCAGCAGGCAGGACACCCCGGCCTGCAACAGGATGGAGCCCGGCTGGCGGCGGTGCGGCCCCTCCACATGCCGGAGCCTCCCCCTCTCATCTCCTCCAGCAAACCACCAGGGGGCTCCATCACACAGGTGCTGCTCCCTGCCTCTTCCACGCCCCTAACACACACACACACACTCGCACATGACAACACCACCACCAACCAAACGAGCAGGATGGTTTCTCCCCCGTATCCAATGCTAACGCTGGGTTTGGCTCCGGCAGGGCACCCCAGTGCAGCTGCATAGTCCGGCACATGGGATGGACCACGGGAAGATGCCCCCCACGCCGTTGGGCTTGTCCTGGATGGATCAGAGGAAAGTGGGTGAGTCCAAGTGTCTGGAGTGGGTGAAGCACTCCCAGCCTTGGTTTGCTGGTGAGTTGCCCTCTTAACTCTACCTTCAATTCCAAGAGCCCTGGTGTCCCGGACACCAACGCTGACATGCTCTGTGTTTTCTCTCTCTCTCTCTCTCTGGCCCCTCCCCTCTGGCCCCGCCCCCTCCCCTCTGCCCCCCCCCCCCCCCCCCATGCAGGGCCCTACCCCGTGGTGAAGCAGGAGCAGCTGTCCCCGCGCTGCTCGTCCTCCCAGGCTGAGAACCTGTCCGCCCAGGGGGCCGCCCACGACGGAGCCGCAGGCCGCGGTGGGTGACGGCCACAGGGCCTGGCTCTGTCTCCTCTCCCCTGACCCCTCCTCCTCCTCACCCCCCCCCCCTCCTCCCTCTGTGACTTGTCCTTTTTTTTGAAACAAGCTTCTGTGCCCTGCTGCCCTCCATTGCTATTCTAAAGGCGCTGTGTGTGTGTGTGTGTGTGTGTGTGTGTGGTGTGCAGGGTCCATGCCAGCTGTTCAGGGAGGCAGCATCACTAAGGGCATCCCAGGGACCAGGATGCACCAGGAGTCCCCCATCTCCTACCGTGGTGGCTCCATTACTCAGGTAAGACCAGCAGCCAAGCCCTGTCCACTGTATCAAGCACACTGTGCTGTGGAACTAGCCTAGCGTGGCCTGGAGACCTAGCCTAGCCTAGCGTGGGCTGTTGACCTAGCCTAGCCTAGCCTGGCCTGTAGACCTTGCCTAGCATGGCCTGTAGACCTAGCCTGGCCTAGCGTGGGCTGTGGACCTAGCCTAGTCTGGGCTGTAGACCTAGCCTAGCCTAGCCCTGTGTGGGCTGTAAACCTAGCCTAGCCTGGACTGTAGACCAAGCCTGATCTAGGTTGTTGTCGTAGCGTAACCTAACCTGGGCTATTTACCTGGGCTGTTGACTTAGTTTACATTGGCATTTACATTTATGCATTTAGCTGACGCATTTATCCAAAGCGACTTCCATAGTTAATTCTGAGCTGTTGACCTAGGCTAGCGTGGGCTGTTGACCTGGCCTGGCTGACTCAGGGGCTGTGGCCCTGCTTCCAGAACCTTGTGACTCTATCAGCTTCCACCTAAAAGTCTCACTGGGTCGTTGATTGTACATCTCGACTGAAACGGAGGGCAACAGGAACGTGTGGAAGCATTCATGCGCCAGGCAGGGTAGGGACAGTGAGGCCAACTGCTAGGGCTGCAGTGTCCTGCTCCTCTTCCTCCTCCTCCTCTTACTCCTTTTCCCTCCCTACTCCTCCTCTTCCTCCTCTTCCCTCCCTACTCTTCCTCTTCCTCCTTTCTTTTCCTGTTCCTAATTCTCCTCCTGTTCCTCCTTCTGCTCCTCCTCTTGTTCCTTCTCCTTCCTTTGTTCCTCCTCCTGATCCTCCTGCTCCTTTTCCTCCCCTGTTCCTCCCCTGCTCCTCCCCTGTTCCTCCCCTGCTCCTTCCTCTGTTCCTCCCCTGTTCCTCCCCTGCTCCTCCCTCTGTTCCTCCTCCTCTTCCTCCTCCTGTTCCTCCTGCTCCTTTTCCTCCCCTGCTCCTCCCCTGCTCCTCCCTCTGTTCCTCCTCCTGTTCCTCCTCCTGTTCCTCCTGCTCCTTTTCCTCCCCTGCTCCTCCCCTGCTCCTCCCCTGCTCCTCCCCCTGTTCCTCCTCCTGTTCCTCCCTGTGTTCCTCCTCCTGTTCCTCATCCTGTTCCTCCCCTTGCTCCTCCTCCTTCTCCTCCCCCTGTTCCTCTTCTGTTCCTCCTCCTGCTCCTTCTCCTCCCCCTACTCCTCTTCCTGTCCCACCTGCTCCTCCTTTTTTTCCCCCTGCTCCTCCTCCTGTTCCACCTCCTCCTCCTCCTACTGTTCTTCCTCCTCCCCGTGCTCCTCCTCCTGTCCCTCCTCCTGCTGTGGGAGCTGGTGTGATATAACCACAGCTCTGAGTACTCCACGTCTCCCTGGCAACAGGTACACACCGTGCCATGTCCATTCTCTCCTTTATTTATCTGTTTACTCTCTGCGCTGGCTAAGCCCCGTCACCGATACGTACGCCTTCTGTAACTGGCCTCAGCCAACTGGCCTGGAAACTGGGAAGGAAGGTGGGAGGGAGGGAGGGCGGGCGGGAGGGAGGGGGCGGGGGGGGAGGCTGTTATATGCCCAGATAGATAGCTGAGAGAAAAGTGACAGAGGTCATATATAATCAGAGCTGGTGCCGAGGTCACACGGTTTGTTTGTCGAGCTGACTGCCGAGCGGATCGTATGCCGTGTGCGTCGGTGTGTCAGGCGTGCGTGTGTGTGCGCGCGCGGCGTGTGTACACACATTCAATACACACACACACACACACGTAGATAAGCCTGTGTTGCATCAGGTGCATGGGTCTCATCCTGATGACGAGAGTAGATTAGGGAGATAAGAGCGCTGCCTCGGTCAGGGCCACCTGATCCCACAGCCACCCCCTCCCTCCTCCTCCTCTCCCTCCTCCTCACCCCACTGCACCCCTCCTCCTCAGGCCTGGCCCCTGACCTTCACCAGCCAGCCCCCTATCTCTGCCGAGAGCTGTAATCAACACACAGGAAATGTGATCCAGGGCACCACATGTCCCTTCCCCCCCCTCCCCCTTCCATCTCACCAGACACCAAGGCCACAGGCCTGGGTTCTGGTCCCTGTGAGCACACACACACACACACTCAGCAGCCGCCCAGCAGGCTTACGTAAACAGGGCTCTCGCAGGCAGTGCCGGCGGATGTGTGAGTCATGGCCTGCACCAGCCAGGCATGGGACTCTGAGTCCCTCCCTGTCACCTGCTGTTAGGAGCAAGAGGGGCTTGTGAAGTGCTGTTTGAGAGGCTTCCGCTTGGCGCGGAGTGTGTCTTCAGGGCTGGTTGTTTGTGTGGGTGAATGTAACTGTGGCAGCTCACCCCCCACCACAAGTCTTCTCCTGCAGCCGTCACCGTCGAGCTCTCTCAGGTTTCAAAGTGCGTCGCTGATCGAATCCGCCGTGGCACACCCGGGGTCCTGTCCGGTCGACTCAACATCTCCCCCTCCTCCCCCTCCACAGGGCACCCCCGCAGACGTCCTGTACAAGGGCACCATCACCCGCCTCATCGCCGAGGACGGCTCCAGCCGCGCCGAGCGGGAGCGGGACGAGGCCATGTCCAAGGGCCACGTGGTGTACGAGGGTCTCAGCGGGCACATCCTCACCTACGACCGTGAGTAGCTCTCCGGCTGGTCCCCCCCTCCCCTCCCAGCCATAGCAGGTGGTTTCTAGAGGGGGGGGCATCCACCCTCATCCTCCTCCCTGTCTCCTTGTGTCCTCCTCAGGCTCCGCCTCCCAGAACCCCAAGGACGAGGGCAGCCGCGGGCCGGGGCAGCCGGAGCGGGAGCTGGTGGGGCTGAAGCGGCCCTACGACGTCATGGAGGGGGGCATCTCCAGGGGCCTGCCCATGAGGGACTCCCTGTCAGCCGCCACCTGCGAGGGTGAGCCCAGGAGACCCCACACACCTCAGACCTCCACAGGCTCCACCTGGTGTTGCCCAGGAGACCCCACACACCTCAGACCTCCACAGGCTCCACCTGGTGTTGCCCAGGAGACCCCACACACCTCAGACCTCCACAGGCTCCACCTGGTGTTGCGCTGGCTTATCTTGTGTCTCTTTTTGTCTCCCCCTCCCTCCCTCCCGTGCCAGGGCTGATAGGCAGAGCTATGCCCCACGAGAGAGACAGCTCACACCCCTTCAAGGACGCCCACCACATCCGCGGGTCCATCTCCCAAGGTAGAGAAGCCCTCCTGGCTCCGACACCAGCTTCCAGGGCTCTGGAAGGTGATTGGACGAGAGACAGCACTGCTGCTTATTCTGCTACCTGTCTCCCCCCACCCCCTCGCTCCCCAGGTATACCTCGTCACCTGGACCCGCAGGACGGCTACCTCCGGAGGGAGCCCAAGCACATGAAGAGGGAGCCGTCGCCCCCGCCCCGGCCGGGCTCCATGCAGGAGGCCATGAAGGGCCGGGACGCCATGGTGCCCACGGTGAAGGAGGGGGGTCGCTCCATCCACCTCATCCCCCGGGAGGAGCTCCGGCAGCTGGGCTCCGACGGCCTGATGATGGCCAAGCCTGGCAAGGACGGCATCTTGACCCAGGTGAGCTGCCTCTCTCACTCTCCTCCGCTCAAGTGTCTCAAGACAATCCATGACATTTGGCTGTGTTACAGCGAGGCAGTATGGGTCATGTAGTTATTTGGGGGTGATTGTATGCCCTTCTCTCAGGGCATTCTCATCAAGCAGGAGGCAGTATGGGTAATGTAGTTATTTGGGGTGATTGTACACTCTTTTCTCGGGGCCCTCGCATGAGGCATTGTGGGTAATGTAGTTATTCAGGGTGGTTGTGCGCCCTCCTCGCAGGGCCCTCCCATGAAGCAGGAGGCGGTGGGTTCGGGGAAGCGCCACGACGTGCGCTCCATCATCGCCAGCTCCCCGCGCTCCTACCACGGCCCCCCGCCGCACCTGGACATGCGCCCCGAGCGGGGCCGCTACGACGAGGGCCCCAAGGGCCGCCCCAGCGCCGTGGTCAGCACGGCCAGCTCCATGGCCCGCTCCTCTCCCCTCACCATGGGGCCTGAGCAGGGGGGCAAGGCCCACCACAGCCCAGGGGGCTACGAGGAGCACAAGGGCCCCCTCAGGGCCCCCTACCCGGGGCCCTCTCACCGAGGGTCCCCCCTGTCCAGGGAGGGAGGCCAGCGCCAGCATGAGGGTAGGTCGTACCCCCCCACACACACACACACACACACACACTCAGACCCACACACGCTGCCTAACCTGTTACAAACAAGGCTGTTGTGTTGAGGAATGAAACACGCTCCGTAACTGAAGTCGTCTTCCCCCCAGGATCCAATAAGAACCAGCCTCAGGAGCGCAAGGCCACGCCCACGCCGCGAGAGATGAGCGCCACCAAGTCGCCCCTGCCTTCGGTCGCCGAGCAACAGGCGTCGCTGGCGTCGTACGAGCGCCTGCTGCAGGGTCTGGGCGCTGCGGAGGTGTACCGCGGGCCCATCCCCCTGGCCTTCGACCCCTCCTCCCTGCCCCGGGGCATCCCCATCGACCCAGGTAGCTCCCGGCAACCACACTCTGTACAGCCCCACAGGCGAGAGGACCAGTTCTCACCCCCCTCTCCCCCCTCTCCTCTCTCCTCCAGCTGCCTACTACCTGCCCCGTCACCTGACCCCCAACCCGGCCTACCCCCACCCCTACCCCTACCTGATCAGGGGCTTCCCCGACACGGCCGCCCTGGAGAACCGGCAGACCCTCCTCAACGATTACATCACCTCGCAGCAGATGCACCAGTGGCCGGCGGCGGCGGCCATGGCAGCCCAGCGCACCGACCTCCTGAGGGGCCTCTCCCCCCGAGACCAGCCCCTGCCGCTGCAGTACTCTGCAGCCCCGCGCGGTGAGACACACTCTGGGGGAGAACCGCGCTCCGCCTGAGCTGGGATACACGAACGCACACACTGCCCTCCTCCAGACTTCCAGAGCACCAGTGAGATGTGTCGTCTTTACCCAACCTGTGTCCCTTCTCCTCCCCAGGGATCATCGATCTGTCTCAGGTGCACTTACCTGTCCTGGTCCCTCCCTCCGCAGGGGCCACTGGCTCGACCATGGACCGCATCACCTACATCCCAGGGACCACCGGGGCCTTCCCCAGCAGGCCCTACACCACCTCCCCCATCTCTCCAGGTACGCCTCCCCTCCCTCCCTCACCCCACCCTGCTGGGGCTCCAAGCTGGCCTGTGTGGGTGCTGTGTGACTCACCTCTGGGTGTGTGTGTGTGTGTGCTGTGTAGTCGGGCCCTCGCACATGAGCAAGATGCAGGCCACGCCCTCTTCTGCTGAGCGGGAGAGGGAGAGAGACCGCGAGCGCGACCGCGACCGGGAGAGAGACCGCGACCGCGAGAGGGAGAGGGAGCGCGAGAGGGACCGGGAGAGAGACCGCGAGAGGGAGCGAGAGAGGGAGAGAGAGAGGGAGAGAGATCGGGATAGAGACCGGGACCGGGAGAAAGGCGGTTCCCACGGCAACGTGGAGCACGCCCCCATCTGGAGACCGGGTAAACAAAGTCACAACTACAGCAGCCACACGCATTGTCACACACAGTTCATCGATTTTCCGCCAGTTTATTTGAATCAG